>NC_060161.1:10999303-11203215 GCF_021292245.1 Micropterus dolomieu
ATGCAAGGGGTGAGAGACCAGTAAAGTATAAGAAATATAAGTTAGTGTTAGTGTTAATGAGGGGTCGATAGTACACAGTTCACATTTTTCCCAGGCAGTTCCTGCATCAATGGGCAGAGAGCTTCATTTATTGATTAGAAAGTCCAGTGAAAAGAAGTAAGACTGATCACAATTATTCGCTAGGCAGGCTACCAGTGTACATTGGCAGCACTATAGAGCAGTCGGCATAGGACTGGTTTTGAAAATAAGAATCCAATAAGGTGTTAGTCAGGGTCTTAATTTTTTTAACAAATGTCTACAAGGTATTTTGGCAAACCTCCCCCGACTTAGCTTAATAAAAGTGCAATTGCCTTTTTATTTTCAATAATGAGCTTTCATCAGTACTCTTAGTTTGATCATTTCTGCAGGGGACTACTGACACATTAAGGACTTTATTAATTGTGTGTGTGTGTGTGTGTAAAAGAGGGAGTGTATTCAGGTGCAGGTCTGGGAACAGCTCCATCTTCATCATAAATCAGCCTAAGGCCACTAATGGGATCAAGCCCTCATTTGAGCCCTACTTTATAGTGAAGGCCTTGGCCACTAAATCAAAAGTTGTAAATACTCTTCATGACTCTATAAACCACAGGATGGCAAGCCTAGATAACAGGTCGATCCCTAACAGGCTAAACATGTCTGAGGCAACATAGCCAGACTGTCTCCTCAGTGCCATTTATGCTGTTAATAAATTGGAAATATTTTTTCCAGTAGTTTTTTTTTTACTTCCTCTCACTGGAGTTGCCATGGAAGGCTATTTGTCTGCTTGAGAACTCTGCTGTGTACACTCAGTTCATAGGGTTCTTCTAAGAAAATAAATCAAGAGGAAACAGGGATTAACAAAAAAGTTAAGGTAACTCTTAATACTTTTCTAATACTCAATTGATAAAACATCTTGCATTATGATTCTTTATTTCTTCATACGGATAAAAAAGAAAATAAAAAAACAACTAAAAAGGGACAGAAAATATATAGCAAAACAAAAAATCGGAATATATGTAATTTCTATACCCTTTTGGGCAGACCTCTTTGGATGAACACATTAATTTTTTTCAGGAAGGGGAGAACTGGATGGTAATAAAAAGCAATAACATATATATAGAGAGAGGGCTAAAAGAAAAACAGAGAGGTGGAGTTTTTCAGCTACCTTGGAATTGATGGCGGATTGTACTTTCAGTAAGGCAAACAGAATAGAAAGAGGTAACGGAAAACCCAGGGCAAACCAAAGTATAAGACAATTAGAATGATATCTACCATATAATGCAGTTTGTTTACCATAGCGTGTCCAATGCCTGCGTGCTTCAGGAGAAAACAGGGGGAGGAGAAAGAAAAAAAAAAATAAGGACAAACCTTAAACTCAAGAAAACACACCTCAACCCCAAAAAAGTGAGAAAGAAAAAAGAAAAAAAATATCGCCTTTTGCAAAACCAGCTTCTGCTTTTAACAGGCGATTCAACTGTAAGCAAAAACATAATGTAATAGTAAAATATAATTTAAAAGAATGTATCTGTTTTCCTATTGTTTATATAGTAAAACATCCAAATAAAGAAATAAAGAAAGCAATTATATAACTATTTTGTTTTAAAAGGGTAGTCTATAAAATAAAATCAGAAAAAAACAAAAGGAACAAAAGGATAACAATACATTTGTTAGTATGTAAGTCGTAAGTTAAGTAGAGAAAACAACAGATGGTTCACATTCCGTGAATGACACAGTGTTAGTTGTTGAAATCATAAAAGGTAAGGGAAAAGAAAATTCACCAATGAAAAGAATCAAATTGGAAGAATTCTGAAGCTTGTTGTTAGTAAAAGAGACAAGAGTTAGCAAATCAACTTCCACAGAGGGGATTTGGGTAGTTTTAATGGGGATGTTTGTTTTGAGCGGGGAGGGGAATGAGGGAAACACCAGTATAAGTATTCACTCTGAGTGGCTAATCTGGTCAGTGGGCTTGGCTGGCTGCAGGGTGTAGTCCATTTAAAATTGCGTTCTTTAGTACTGGGTGGGGCCAATCATGTGTTGATGACTTGAAAAGGTGCAAATCTCTAAGCAAATTTTCCCCAAGCAGTCATTAAGGGGCTACTGTGATATATGCAAGAGAAAACCAAAAAGAAATTATTGCATTGCAAAAATTGACAATTATGGTAAAAACTACAGTGCATTTCCAGTGTTAAAGGTGGCAAAGTGAAATCATCAGGGGCATTTAAGAACAACAGCATTAGAGAAAGGGATAGAAAAGGGCAGAAAGAAGGACAGGGGGACTGGTATCTGCAGCATCCTGAAAGAGAGAGGAATGTATATTTAGTCATTTAAGTCATTTCCACAATAAAGAGCAATGCTTGCAGTCCCTGGGAGAGAAAAGCATGCAAATTAGAACATGAAATGGAAAAAAAGCAATCAATACATAAAGAATCATGTCGCACATTGTATGGCTGTCACCTGTGCATTCAATGATTTCCAGTCATTGAAAAACCATGTCACTGTTCTGCAAGCTTGCAAACTGTAATGATGAAAAGGGTGACAATTCTGAGAATATGGCTGAACTTTGCTTTCCAATGCACTCCCCTTGGCCAAACACATCTAAAGTAGTTAAGCTCACTTTGGTTAAATTACTGAAGTTCAGTTAAACAGCAACATTTTAAGTTACAGCAGCAGCAGTTTCATTTCAAACATTAGGTCAAGCAGGGTCCTGCCTTAAAGAATGCACTAATATATATATTGTCTGACTGCATAACCACATAGATCATTGTTGGCATAAGATATTTTTCCAACAATACACATATGTGTTATGTGTATTGTGGGTAAAGACAGCTTTTTCTGCTCAAAAGTAGCTTGCATGTGTCCCCTTGGATTTGAAAGTTCAATTCAGCCAAATTCATTGCCCCTTCCCTACGCTTGACAAAACTGGCAAGACCCCAACATGTATTTTTTATGTCAGCTGCTAGGCCAATGATAAATAGATGAATTCTGGCTGTCTATAACAGCTATGTACCTCTCACACACAGCTGGTAGTGTTAGCATTGAAACGTTACTATTATATATAAGTGTTGCTTTAAGGCTGCAATGGGCAAGTTGGCGAATGGCAGTAAGAGGGATAAAGGTTTGTTCTTCAACACCCTGAAGAAGACTATCATGTGTGGAAAGGATTACTGTGTCAGGGGGTGTATAGACATAGTATCAGCCATACGCCTGGCAGTGGTGAACATGACGTTCCAACCCTCACCTATGATCATGAGCTGTGCGAAGTGACCGAAAGAATGTGATTGCGGATACAAGTGGCTAAAATGAGTTTCTTCTGTAGGCTGGCAGGGCTCAGCCTAGGGTGAGGAGGACATCTGGAGGGAGCTCAGAATAGAGCCGCAGCACCTTTGTGTTGAAAGGAGCCAGTTGAAATGGTTCGGGCATCTGATTAGGATGCCTCCTGGACGACTTCCTTTGGAGGTTTTCCTAGGTTGGGAAGATAGAGGATCGGTGGATGGATGGATGGATGGATGGATGGATGGATGACTATGTGTCCAGCTAACCCCATGGAGATAAATGATTGTGGTGACCATAAACAAAGTCATCTCCATGGGGTTAACTGGCAGATTTGAAGCTTCAGTCAGTAAAGTACTGTCACCAGCCATGCACTTTGTCTAATGACTCCTCTTAATCCGTTAACTCGGTAAATTCAGTGGTTGGTGTGAATTTTAATATCCGTGCCACACTGCACTCTGCCACACATATCTCTGAGCTAACAAATTCAACACCTGATGCACCAAAGAGCAGATTTGATTGGAAGCTCCAACACCTGGAAACCTGAGAATGATTGATTAAATTAGACATATGTATCCATGCAAAGGTGATAACGACTGTGTGCTTTTCAAAACTCATTTACAGACGTTCTATGATACAGCGGAGGGAAATAAATGAGACATTTCTAAGCGCAACACTTTGAGTTCTGTAAGTTTTAGATCCGTCACAGGCATGTGATGTCTGGATTTTGAACTTAACTCAGTGAGCCACTCACTTATCTTATCGGGTCTTTGACAGAACAGCCTGGGAGGGTTGTGAAAAATATATCCTTCAGAAATTGCTGATGATCTTCGAAATTACACGATAGAGTGAAAGCAGTGAGTGAAAAGATGGGTGGTGGAAATTAAAGGAAAAGACTTAGGTATGCATGGTATGTGCATAATTTTGTATAATGAGTAAACATATGTGTTTTCAGTCTACATGGTTCTGTGAGCAGGCAGTATAGGCATATAACAAGGGCAGGCTTATTTAGATTTTGAGATTTCAGATGTCCATAAAAGTCTACAGGGTTAAGACATGCAGGCTAATGGATATAGACTGTCTGGCAAACAAAGTTCATTGTTTCATTATTAGATTTTGTCTCTGTTACTTTAACTTGCATTTGACATGCTCAATTGTTTATCTATAGTGGTGTCTTCATTAAGCGTAGAGAGTTGTTAGAACTAAATTTTGATGTCTTGTTTATCAGCTCCATAGGGTGCTACGGCTTAGAGGTAGAGCGGGTTACTCACTAAGATTGGCAGTTTGATACCCTGCTTCTCCCAGCCCATATGACGAAGTGTCCTTGAGCAAGATAATAAACCCCCAAAGTGCTCTCAAAGGCTGTGCCACTGCCGTGTGAGTGTGTGTGAGTAACTAGTTTCTTTTTGATGACGGTCACCATGCATGGTAGCCTCAGCCATCAGTGTTTGAATGTGTGTGAATGGGGTGAATGTGACAGGTGTAAAGCGTTTTGAGTCGTCAGTAGACTAGAAAGGCGCTATACAAGTCCAGTCCTTTTACCATTTACTATAAATACCTAAACATTCCATTCAAAGAAAGTGTGCATAGAGAGTTGTGTGGAGATATGTCAAGCTAGGCTTGGAACGAGTGCGTTCCCTTCTAAAGTTCAGGGCCAAATCATTGAAGAATGCTCGAATATGTCTGTGAAGATTCTCAGTCATCCAGGTTATAGTTATCCAAGGGATGTAAAATCAAGGGAAACTGGACTTGGAAGATACAGGTAGAGAATCTGAGAGACAAAACTTCTTCCAGCATCTTTGACTAAGTCTTGTTGCCCTTGATTTAACCATCCTTGGAATGCTTGTTTCTATCAAATGGTATTTTTGCTTGAAATGCCCCAGTAGTAAACCATGTGAGTTTAATCCGTCCTTCGCCTTCTCAGAAAGCATTCAAGGAGTTCCAAATTGTCTCAGTGAGGGGGGTTAGTATAGAGGAAATAAAGTGGACTGACAACAACTGAGAATATCGAAACATAAATCTGCTAGGGGATTTTGGAGATAAATAACTCTAGTGCATAAGAGAGAATAGGAATGCAAGAGCATCACAAATAAACCAGCTCACCCAGTTCTGTACTAATTTTACTGTCTTACAGTACATTTCCTCTCCCACTTCCTTGCCTCAAACCCAACATGCCTGGACCCCCTGATGTGACAGCCCCATCACCCTCTCTGTAATTGACCCATGTGGGAAAACGAAGGCTGCGAATGCCGATGTTTGCTGATGGAGGATAAAGCTCCCAGTCATGTAAACAACCACAGGCCCAAACAAACAACTTTGTGTTGCATCTGACTCAAACAGCCACATGGGGGATGGGGTAGGAAAAGAGGAGAAATAATGCTGATACTGTTGACATGGTCATTTCACAGATAGGTGAAACAGTTGACGTGGCTCTTTCAAATCGTGCAGAAGACTTTCAAGATGCCAGCCAGACTTGGGCAAGATTAAAATAATGTTTTTGTTGAGTTCCTGATCTTTTACACACTTATCATGGTGGACGTTACTGAACAATGGCCACCAGCGAATAAGCCGAATAAATATTTAATGACAAAGCTGTGAAAATGATCAATGGATAGTGCAGTGGAGCCAAGATCCCCAGTTCGGATAGATTAATCATTGTAACTGAGAAAGTTCTAAGACTGATGACCGTTCTCCTATAAATTTCCAATTTGGGCCTTTTGAAATAAGTGATAAAACTGATATTGCGGAATAGTATTATAAGGTGGGAGGGGAGGGAATGGGTGCTATTTTTCATCAGGAAAAACTTTCACAATCTGAATTAATGATCAGAGACATAGGAAAATTCAGTATGTGTGGTAAACATGTAAATATAAGCTGAACTTGTTGGCTGTATGAGTGAGAGCATCCATATTATATACATGTATGTTCCTTGCTGGGTATTTATTTTTAATAATTATTTTATTGTCCCCCTGGGAAAAATATTTTTTTCATGTGTGGTGTATCAGGCTTTCCTCCGTGATACAGACACTCCGTTGGTGACCCTGTCAGATGGAGAGGAGCTGGGCTATAATTCAAAATAGCTCTTTCAGGTACATTTGGTTCCGCATTCATTCCAGTCACCATCGCCATTCAGTCTAGTTCGCTTCTCTCTAAATCTGGCTCCAAGTAATGGAAACTGGCAGTCAGGCTTCAGGTGCAAATATAAATGTCACTGCAATTACAGCAGAGAGAAGTCTGCAAACAAATAGTGTGTGAGGGTGTGTGCTTCTGTATAGGTGTGCGAATGCATGCAAATTTTAGTCGAACATATTGTGTATCGCAATGCAGATGGTCATAATTCTCTCTTCTTTTCTGTTATCTTTCCTATCATCCTCCTCATCTCTATTTTCCCATCTCTGACTGACAGACTGACCTCCCTTTTGTACACCATTCTCTCTCTTTAGATTCAATCTGGAAGTTCAATGTCAACTGTTGAGGCTATAACGGTAACGTATGTATAAAAATAGTACATTAAATCATTTAAATACTAATCAACAGTTTGTGATGTACCTTACGTTCTTGGGTTGATTTCATTGTACACTAACCAATTAAGTCTCTAGAATCCAGCTAAATGGGAGAAAATACATGTAATAGACATAATAAAATGTCAGATTATACATGTCAGAATGCTTTGCCTTCACTCTCACCTGATCTAGATAACTTGTCTGGGGTTGTCAAGATTGTTTCTGGGAAAGTATCAGAGTAGAGAGGGCAGATTTTAGGGCCAACGCCATCCAGATTAGCAGCTAAATATTCCTACACTCATTGTCTCAACTCTCACTTTGGTATTATTTTATTACAGATTTTCAACATTGATACAAGGTGTTATTTAAATATGTTCGCTGCCTCTCCTATTCTCTTCCAAAGTTGTGCACTTCGCTGACTTGTCCTGTGCGCTCCCATAATCTCTTTCTCAATCTCTTACCTATTTCTGTCAGCATTTATTACCTGTTTCCACCTGTTTGAGTGTGCTAATGGCGCAGAGATCTGTTATCTGATTATAGGTATGCCAGACAGAGGGATGAATAAACATGAAAGTGTCGGAGCAGGTAGAGGCAAACGAGGCTGTGTGAGTGAGTGAGTGTGGGAATGCGGGCGGATATGCTAATGCAGTGGAAATGTGATGCAAATGAGCTTTTTGTTGATCTCAGTGGTGGTATCAAACAGCCGCTTGTTTTATTTAGCATGATATTTTTATAGTTTGGGCAATGTACAGGCGGAAGCTGTGCTTGAGGTGTTGACCTCTGATAAGCATGGGGAGAGAAACACGTGAGGAAAAAATAAAATAAAAAAACAAAATAAATCGAAACCTAAACACACATCCGCTCGCACACAAGATGACTGTGCACCCACTTCCTCTCAGCATGGCTGGAGCACATTAGGAATACTTAAAATGCCATTGGCAGTAAACTGAGAAAAGGATTACAGGGGTGTTAACATGCCATTATGTACAGCAAACAAATCCACTACCCCAGCCTGCACCGGAATAGCAATTCCTATCGTCAACATAAAAGTGTGTTGCTGTATGTGTTGGCAAAGCTGAGCACTCCAAATGGCATTTTTGATTTGGCCAAAAGAGGTTCAGGCTGCCATTATGCTAAACACAATATGCTGATCTTATCGAGATGATAACATGTAAATGGCAGCAGCTAATCCACAGGGTGTATGTGTGGGGTGATCATAACATGTAAGCCAATTGTTTCCAATGTACAATCGCTTGAGTAACCAGTCACTTATTATGACTTAATATGTTGCTTTTAGTCAGTAGTTTAACACAATTACTATTGATTTACTGGAGGACTTGTATGGAACGGGTTAATGCAACTACTGGAGTACTGCAACCAGGGACAATTCACTACCCAACAGCATAGCAGACACCGTTGCTAAGTGACAAGTTGCTAGCAAGAATGGACAAGAGAGACGGAGTGAAAATGAGAGCGAAAGGGAGGGGAAGAGGAGCGGGAGAGGAACTGATTGGCTCTCTCTTAGGAATTCTGGCTGCCTCTTGGAGGCAGGATGGATGAGAGGGGAGAGAGAGGAGGGGTGAACTGATGGAGGGGGAGGAGGGAGGAGGGTAATTGCAGCTGATCATGCCTTACAGAAATGGATGAAAAACAATCTGAAGAGAGGCAGAGATAGAAAGAACAAGAAAGAGGAGGGGTGCGTCCAGGCATCTAGTATTGATTGAAGGGGGATGGTTGACACTCTCATTCTGTCGTCTCATATGAAATAAATATGATCATTTCCCCAACATGCAACGTAGCGTTGCATGTTGGGGAAATGATCATATTTATTTCAGAATGATTCTAAGATATTGTGATGTCTTAGTAACGTATCAGCAACTGGATGATTAATCAGCTGTTGTAAACACAACAGTACGTTTGGAAATTCCTCCTTTTCAGAAGGAATAATGCTTTTAGAAGATCACACCACATGTAGAAGATATCACATTGCTAATAAATGACAATGATTCCCCCTGATGAATTTTTCAGTCATGGCAGCATGACGAGCTGTGACAGCTTTTTTGGGTGGAAGGTCAATTCCTATCAAAGGTTTTCCATTCCTTGACTTGGCCTGTTTCTCTATATAACAAGCATATGGTAACAGGCATTGTGTGTTGAATGTGGATGCATACAGCTAGCTAGCACCCGATTCTATTTTGTATGGAAGACATGCATGCGGGAGAAGTTTAGAATTTGATGGGGTGTGTTTGTGTGTGTGTGTTCAACTGAATGACTATGTTTGCCTTACTGAGTTTTATCTGATGCTGTCTTGCTGCTTGTAAATGTTGTGTGTTAAGTATCACTATCCATTATTGACAAAATATGAATTTTTATATGGATTTATATGGAAGTCTGTGTAGTCTCTAACTAAACTACTTCTCAAAATTGCAATACCTGATAAGGTTCAAAACGGTCATTGCCTATGTGCAACAGATTATAATTCCCAACATGACCTTTGCTGAACTCGCTCCTGATGCAGATCAAAGCTTGCCTTCTCCAGCTGAACTCTGGGCCAGCAGTTGAACCTCGAGACAGCGTATTCAGCACTAAAATAACTTGAAAAAGTCTTTTTGATCCATTTATGAATCCAAAAGCTGCATCTAACGTCCAATTATATGGAAAATAGTTGTTGAATGGGGGCACTTAAAGAACATCAAGTTCAACAGAAAGATAGAGACTGCCAGCGACAAGACAAGGACATGTGACACTGTAGACGAGTGTAAAAGGGAGGAAAGGGTGACAGCGATACAAAAGGGAAAAATGGGACAGCAAAAAAGAGAGAGAGAGATATTGAGCTCAAAGGTCTCTCTCTCTAGATGTTGGCTAAGCAACTGGCCCAGTTATGTGACACAGTGGATGTTGAATCTTTTGGTTGTAAAGTCACATCGGGGAATTAAAAGAAACCTTGCTTCTGTTCTTCTTTCCGTCGTCTTTGAGAACAAACTGTTGTCTCTCTCCCAGCACTCCCCCCAATCCGCACACTGCTCAGATATTCCTTTAGTCTCCGACAGCAGCACACTTCACTTCCGTTACTCTGTTGTGCACACAGTCATTCTCTCAGTCTTCTCATGAACAAACAAAAGTACAGACATACAAGAGCACCTTTCCCCTGCCAGTGTGTGTCCCAGGTTTCCTCTGACTGCCTCCAGTGTCCTGTGAGACGTAAGTTCCTGTTAAGCCTACAGATGGGCTGTTGTGATGTTAGGCCATTCTGATTGTTCCAGTGACTGTCAACATGGAAAGTTGTCCTCCAATATACATTACAGTATTCCCATCTTTCCAGGATATTGAAAGTTTGACATCAAGTATTTTTTCCTGGCATTGCATTGCTGTAATCTCAACAAACCATGAACCAAAACCAAACCACTGGCAATATTATAGAGGTGACTTAATGGGGCCTACAAATACCACCACAAAAGCTACACTATAATAAACTACAGAGCAGCAGGGTGCAAACTTTCCGCTGTCATGCACAGCAGGTGATTCTTTTAGTACAGTAATCATGACCACTAAAGACAGATTCACAATTGGGCACTGTGCTCCCAACAGCATGTATGCGTGTAAATGTATATTAACATGATGCAGCAAAGTTATGAATGGGTATGAACAAAATAGCGATTGATTTTAATTTCTGTCCAAGGTATTTTTAATAAAAATGTGTCTGGCTTTTCCACTTGTCAATGCTAAAAGTTATCCCTGTAAGGAATACAGTATGGCTGGGATGATATGGTTATCTCCCAATATATAATAATTAATTAATACCAATACCATCATTTGTTATTATTAACAATTACTAAAAACAAACCAAAAAAAATGAATCACAATGCCAAAGTGTATCGGTTATTTCCTCCACCTCTAGAATACAGCAGTGTGTGGACTACTCCAAGTGCAGGGCTTCGGGCAAATGTGGGATTTAAAAAGATCAGAAAAACTTTGAACTATGCATTGTGCATGCACTAAGAGAAGGGGCTTAACTGCTACACGTGTGCTGACTATGCACGTGCCATTGCAAACTTAATATTTTTCATATTTTCACAATGTGTTCTGTTTTGGTGCAATGTATCAGATATATCACTTCCCAAGACACTCTGACATGAGGTTTTCTATCTTCATCTATGCCCCTCCTTTTGTGTGATCCCAGAGGAGGACTAAAGGGCGCGGGCGGTCACTAGTGCTGAAGTCTACAAGATGTCAAAGAGGCTAGATCATCATGTCAGGGAATGCAAAGGGAGGGAGGAGGTGAGGGAGGGATCCACTGCTTCTTATGCTAACCAATGTGTGCACTGAATAGGGTAGAACTGGTGCGGGTCTGTGTGTGTATTGTGGGGAGAGACGTCCACTGATGAGAGGTCATGGCAAGTGTCCTCGCCTGCCTATCAACTGTACACCACAGGGATTAGCCAAACTCTTCAAACACCACTTTCCACAAACCCTTGCAGTACTACCAGATGCCACCAAGTGGAGCTCTGATTCTGTGATCATTTGTTAGGCATATAGCGTACCCTTTCTCTCCACAACTCCCCTTTCCATCCCGTTTCTTGGCGGAGAGTCCCTATCACCTCACCTAATTCTGTCTGCTTCATTTTTTCCCGCACAAAGCTGACAAATTCATAGGTATTGTGGAGAAAGACGGCAAATATACGCATGCACATACAGAGGAAGAGAGAGAAAGACAGAGAGAGAGACTGGCTTGTGAGAGCTCATAGGCTTTACTTATTTTGGAGCTTAGTGATGCAGCAGTAGATATGCATGACGTCGCAAGAGTCATTAAGATGAACAGACAGAGAGTGGATGAGACCTTGGAGACCACTGGGACTGTGTGATAACCTCAGTTGGAATCCAACGTTTGTCTTGTAGACTGCAGGCTATTTTCAGTGCAAGATATTATGTTAGCTCCAATTGGAAGAGCAGCATCACGCAATAATGGCTGGCTTGTGTGAGTGCGCCATTGCATTTGCAGTTGCATTAAAATATTATGTAATTAAGAGTATTTCTAGAATGAATTTATGGTGCCTGTTGATGGACAACTGTCTGCAATTCTTATTTGTCCATTGTCAATATGCATGGCCACACATAAAATAGTTAATAGAAAAGGGGGTAAGCAATAATTTGTGATTGTTATGGTATTATGATCGGCAATCATCCCTTAATCCACTCATAAATGTACCTTATCTAAAGAGTGTTTGAATACACTTGGAAACTATACTCTACACAGGACATGGACAAAATAGCGAGCAGAATACAATGTAATCCAAATTAGCAGCCCAGCAATAAATGCAGTCTTTGATAAACTTATAACGGTCAATATTTGTTTTCTATCAAATAAGTGTTCATTCAGACCATCTTTGTACTGGACAGCATGCCACTGTGAGGTGCTCCTGCACACACAGTACATACCCTGTAAACTGTCACATCTCTCTCTTGGCTATGCATAACATACACAAAATAATGGTATTGTTCTACAGTTGAATAATTAGTTGCTTTTGTTATAAAGCACAACTTTGGGCAAAGCTGTTGCTGTGTGCAGTACTTGAACATCCTGTTAAAAAATAAGATTTGGTCTTTCACAGACATTACCTTTAGATTTTCACATTTTTACTAAAGTTTCGAGATCTTCAGTACTGTACACATAGATATGATTATTTATGAATTGTTTTTTTACTCTGCGTCAGTGAATAGTTGTACCCCGAGGATCAAAGCAGTTTTATCTCACTTGAGAGTAACGGGGTTTATTGTTGAGACATATTTTTCAACCAGTTACACTAAACTGTTGTTTACAAGCAAGTTTTGTTCTTTTATTTTAATTATTAAAAGGGTATTATGGAGTTTCCAGCGGCCACTAGCGGTGAGGTTCTAAGATTACAACCAGGTGTTTGCTTTGTTTGTTTTAGAAAGCTGCTACATGAATAAAGTTTTTATTATTGTTATGACTGGTTGTTTCTTATGTGCGTGGCCATACAAGCGCAGCTGCGTGTGTGAATATTGAATTCCTCTGACAGGTGGGTTCTACGAGACCTCAAAGCGTGCAAGTGCTCATCGATCAGTTGGGTATCAGCCCAGGAGTAAACACAGGGTCAGAGGTGGTCAATGTCATCAATACTTCTCCTCTTGTGTCTCCCAGTGGGGATGGTCCAGCGTAAATCTAGAGAGCTCTTTAACAATTAGGCCGTCTGTTATGTCAATTAGAAGGATCCACTGGGGTTTGAAACTGTTATGTGAGTTAATGGAGATCCCCTGAACAGCGTGATGTGGAAGGGTTAGTTCTGGGTCAAGGCATGGACTGGCATGTAATATCTGCTCAGCTAAATTATGTGATCATACAACAAGAGCTGGTTACTTTACCCAGAGAAACTTTGACAGGAAAAGAAAATTCTTAAATTATGTAATTTAATGCTAACACAGGCTAAGCAATGTACTATGGACAGGGTCATCAGCTAACATGTTTCAGCCACCAAAAAAAAAATCAATATCAGTGTACACCATGGGCGTAAATTTCATCTAATAGTTGGGTTAAAAATTTTTGACGGGGACACAAATAATCCAGCCAAAACTGTACTTGTATAGGATACGTGTGCACAGAGGGAAGCCTTACTACTGTTATCAGTGTAGCATGGAGACCGTGGATGTTACCAAATTGCCATCACTTTTAGTACTTACTCTTTTCTCTGTCTTTTTATGTGGCCAACACCACACAGCAATAGTTGGTTAAATCTGACTTAGGTTCAATGGTTTACCATCTGTCAAATTATCCTAATTATCTGGCATCCTCAGAGGATGTCTCTCACTTCGATATTCAACTGCAGCAGGCCAACTGATCTGCCACTTAACATCATACTGAGCAAACTAACACAATGGTAGTTCTAAAATATTAGCACCAGTTCACAAATAGGCTTATTACCACGATAGTTGTAGTAAGAGATGCACCAATTACATTTTTCCTGGCTTATTCCAATTACCGATTATTGAAAGGTCCGCATATTTCTTTCTAACAAGTATAGCTGAGCGCATGCACAAACATCTTTGTAACTTTGTAGCTACAAATAAAATCCAACTAAAACAAGTAGGCCATTTTTAACTATATTTCAATTGAAAATATTTGAAAGAATGCATTACCCTATTTCTAGTATTTAATTTCTAATCTCACTATTTTAATTCTACTTTATTCTCCACCTTCTTTTAGTGTTTACTCACAAACTACAGTGATCTGCTCATAACTTTCCTGTCTTTATAAAAGAAAACTCACGTTTCTTTTCACCCACGATTCCTTTTTCACAGCAGCAGGTGAGCCGCGTGTGGAGGCTTGTTGTTAATTACCGATGGAACCACCGTGGTATGACTGACGTCAGCACCAACAACTGTGTTCACTGTTGCTTTACCTGCTCCGTGTTTTGAAATATCCAACGTGTCTTCTAACTTAATACAAGAATGCGTCTCTTTCTGTGTGTTTCTCTGCAGGTGTAAGTAGTGAGCGTAATGTCTTCTTCACCCCAGTGACCAAACAAGCTACAATAGACAGCGGACTCATGGAAAAATACATCGGTTATCATTCCTTTAGAACTACATTTTCTCAGCCGTAGAACTTCTGTATTCCTACACATAAGCGCAACTTGGCTGCACTGTACGAGATCAGCTGTTTGGTTCAGCATTTTAGGAAAAAATTTAATGAGTGACTATAACAGTGACAACAAAATGCTTTTCACTGAGACAAAACTTTTTTGAACCAAAGTATACAGAAGAAGAACATTTGCAGAAGAACACTGAACGGGGCCGAAAGAGAGAGAAAGAGAGGGAAACTTCTGGAGAAACATTTCTTTACTGGTTGTGTGGTACGCTGTTTCAGTTATTTATAGGTAGGCCTATTTACCGCTATCTTACCAGATGGTTGGGTACAGCAGGGCTCTTCAGCAAGTGTCTGTCTGGCTTATTTGGTTGAGGTTTTACATAATGCTCTTCAGAGAAGTGATCACTGCAAACACAGAGTTGTCTCAATGCTGCATGTAAAGTGTTCATGTCTGTATTTGGAGCAGATAGCCACAGCTTTCAAAGTCCAATATCATTCAAAGGAACACAATGAAATCTATAACAGCTCAGAAAAAACTTGGATTTCAGTCGGATCTTGCAATAGCACTTTCTGACCACAACAGCTGATCTCCAGACACGTAATACTGTGCCAGCATTGATGCATAAGAATACGGTTGAGTAAATGTAGTCCCAAAGGAAATGGCTGTCGGACGTCAAGGTAACATGCTGAAAATATTAAGCACTTGAACTGATATTGATTTTCTTCTGTGGGCCTTCTTTTACGTGGCTAAGCACGTTAGCTGCCGACCCTGTCCACAGCAGTACAATGCTTAGCTTCTGTGCAGGTGCAACTCTCTTTTTCTTCAAACTGGGGATACGCTGACCGCCATTTACTGCAGGTGATACCCTATCGATAAGCACCTCATATAGCCTCACTTCAAAAATCCCAAACTATTTCTTTAAAACTATAAAATGTGTAAGCTTGTTTCAAGCAAGCAACACTTCTTTATATGTGAATTGCTGTGAATATGTAAAGAGTTCTCCCTAGTAAAAAAAATCTACTTGCTGTTTACTTGTATACTCCTATCATTTACTGGTAGTACTGGTATCACATGCCAGTACAGACAGATAGGCACATAGATAGATAGCCGGACAGAGAGACGGGTAAACAGGCCAACAAAAGGGTCTCATTTTACCATACATGTGCATGTGTTACTTATTTGCCTAATAGTCATTATGGTGTAGTAGGTGGTAGGTGGGTTTGCTCGTGTTGTAAATCGTTCCGCCGTGTTGGCTACCCAGACTCATTAAGCTAATCTCACGCTGATGATCTCTACAACACAAAATATTTGACCCCGACTGTGTATGTAAGTGCATGTGTGTCTGACTTGCCCTTATCCTAAAGCAAGTACAGCATATGCTGTTAAAACATCAGCTCTGCAAATCTTAGACTATTTCCATGTCTAGGTTACCACACTGAAATATATAATAACATTATTGCAATGTGACAGAAATTACAGTGTGTGGTTGGCATGGAAATGTCTCCCTATAATTTAACAGCACTTAGTTCACATTAACAATCATCTCAGGAGGGGTTTTTTTTGTGTGTGTGTGTGTGAGGAGTGGAGTTAGATACCATGGGCTGTTGTTTCCCCCCACAACTTTCTGGGGATGTTTTTGCAGGTGCACGCAAACAAGTTGATGCACCATATTTGTGTTAATGCATTCACATCAGGCTTTTTTTTGCAATCAGGGCAGTTTAAAATGGCCATTATCAGGTCTGACAAGCCATTCATTACAATTACAATTACCAAAGAAAATGTGAAGAAGTAAGCAAGGCAAGTGTAAGTGAAATTGATTGTATCACATAGCTGGTATCTGCAACTGCCAATTGATGACCTGGTGCATCCAGAGAGTCCGGTATACAGCGAGTGTACTGTATGTCCATATACTTAGAACTTTGCTGTGCATGTGTGTGTGTGTGTGTATGAAAAGTAGATGGAACACGCTGGCACGCACAGGTACACACCAATTCACACACACGCACAGACATTCAGGTTGCTGGTGCTCTTTTGTTTTCCATTAGCTACGATTAAAGGTTTGTAAGGAAGTGTTGGGTAATTTGTTCAGAAAGGGTTTAAGTGCATTGTCACCTTTGATAAATTAGGGTGCATTCCATTTGTGTAGGCGAGTACATTATGTGCATAAATACTGAGAAGAGTACTTTCTGCACTAGTTTATTAACACCAGCACAATGCCCTTGGTAACAGCTTACATGTGCCTATTTGCCTTTGGTTTCATTATGACGTGTCTTAGCTATAATATAAATATGACATAATTTTCACTTGGACTGTGATGTGTTTTCAACTCTTGCTTTTGAATGACCTTTGAATATGAAGGTGAGATGGATGTTTGGTTATTTTAGAAAAAAAAAAAATGAAGCCAAGAAAGACGGAAAAAAAACCAGCAGCAGCCTTCTGTGCAACCCCAACCTGTAAAAAAAAAAGCTTCTGTTAATATGGGCAGCAAGCAAAAGGCGATGAGAGAAGGAAAATGAGACAAACACTCCCTGTGTGCTCCAAGTGCAGAGAGAAAAGACATAAAGATGGAGAGTCAAATAAAGCAGCAAAGATAGGGTGGGTGGCAGAAAGGTGCCACTCCGACTGCGGTGGCCCTGGATTACGCGGGCATTGTTTACCTGGCGCAGGTTGCGGGTGACGCGCACATCATGCCAGGCGTTGTCGTTGAACTTGCCATTCACGGGCTCCACCAGGGCCTCGAATGCCCCCGAGCCCAGGTTGATGACCAGCCAAACTGCGCCGCTCTTCAAAGACAGGTTTACGTAGTCTGCCGACTTGCCAGTGTGCAGCATCAGGCCGTTGCGTTGCAGTGTGCGGAAGGAAAGCGTGATCTCGTCCGTGCTGCTCTGGATGGGCGTCAGCGACAGGTCGTAGCAGAAGAACTCATTGCCCTTGAAGGTGGCTACCGACTCTTCCTTACCTAGATGAAAAACAGAGGGAAAAAAAGAGAATGGTAAGTTAAAAGAAACACTATATGAATGAAGGATTACACCAATATTATAGTTTGTTGAGGCGTAAATGTAAAAAAATAAATAAAATAGAAAACACTAAAACTACACTGGTATTTTATTTACAAAGAGCCCTTGGCGTCAGTTTGCAAGGCGTAGGATATAAAAACCCTTTGACCCTCTGCCGGGGTTCCAAGCGAGCTGACGCAATAACAAGGTGATGTGAAAACACTGCAGACCACTGATTGGTCATATTAGTTATTGACTTGACCGCGGAGCCCTACATGTCCAAAGATGACGCTTAAGGGGTACCCAAGGCGTTAAAGAAACAACGCCAGTTTTTGGGAGTTCAGAGTGTGAATGTGCTGGGGGGAAAGTTTGTGCTCACTTTAATTCTCCGTTTAACCCATGTGTGAGGTCAGTCATAGGCCAGTATGCAAACTACACAAGAGTGATGTGGAAGCTTGAAGCCTCCAGCGCACATACACTTACAGTTGAGTAGGTGACATCTTTTGTCCAGCAGTTAAACTTTTGTACTGATTAATATTTACATTTTCATATAATAGATTCTGGATTTTTTAATACTTTTAAAAATGACCAATTACCTTAAGTTTAACATTTTTTTTGTGGATAAAAACGATATGATTATATGAAATTTTTGACATTAATACTAAAAGCAGAGATTTTTATATGTCCTAAAAGCCCCGAGGGAAATTTTAATGAAAGCATGATAAAGTCAGATTCTAGCTATTAAAAGCCAAAAATGTTGTCTCTGAGCAGATTTACTCCGAAGCACAGGTACTGTTTCCCTTAACCAGCACTAGACTAACACTGAGGTAACCCTTTAACACTCATCTGTGCAAGGATCTCATGAGTCAAACCTTTTGTGATGAAACCAATTAGCTGTCTTTATTGATTGTAGCGCAACATTTACGTTGCTGTAGCTCTAATGCGCTCAAGACATGTTTCATTAAATTATGGGCAAAGTAATATTTTCAACAACGCATTCATACAACAGCACATAAAACTGCTTCAGTGTGGAGTGATGCATCTGCCACAGAATAAAATAAGATGGATTAAAATTAGATAGGAGGAGGTTTTTGGAGAAGAAAAGCAAATAGTATAACAGCAAATAACAGGAGAAGCATGAATGCCAAGAACAGACCAAGTAGACTAAAGGAGCAACTCAAAAGAGCCAACCAAAAAGGAATAAAAATGATGACAACTTTGCTAACGTCTGCAGCACATGGCCTCCTTCCACTACAGCGAGCTTCGTTCACACACTACCAGTCAAAACAGCCAGTCTGTACAATGGACACATGTCAAACAGCAGCCTAACAGCAGCAGGGGAGGACACGGTGTGCATCTGTCAGGAACTGAACAAACACCTGCAGCTGTCACAACAAAAAAGTACCCCTGCAACACCACTCACAACAGAGACACCTCAATCACACCAGTCAGTTTGTGGACACATGGGATTAGCATTGATATTTCTTTCGTATTATTTTTAACGATTACATTCACACAGTCTTTTTAATTTATTTTGTTTCCACTGGTATATGCTTCTTCTTTTGAACATATCCCGTCTTTCCCCCTGAATCACACAACTTTGTCTATAGTGATGATCTCATTTAACATTTAACAGCAGGATCAACAGAGCTTCATCTTAACTGAGATATAATAATCAATAAAAAGGCTGATCCCTGAACATCGTTAAGATATACCATACGGATCAGCTGCTTCTGGGCAAAAGCACAGATGCACACAACACCACCAGTAACAGCGAGATGTGTCAACTCTCAAATAATTCTTCCCCACTCAGCGGTTACATGAATCAACCGGTTTCCCCGCATGAACTGTGATCTGAAGTGACACTCCACTTCCTGTGTTCGTTTGCCCATCCCCACCTCTGTTTCCCTGGGGAGGCTGGACTGAAGAATCAGCCTCAGATAATGAGGTTTACGGCTGAAACGGGAAAGAGAGGGGGCAAACTCAAACCGCCAAGGGGCCGCTGTATGTGTGGATCATCGAATCTAGTTTGTCCTGAAGTTCCATTACAGCAAAATCTCTCCAAGACCTCTGTGCATTTCCCTAGGGAGAGAGGCTGTGGTTGGCCAAAGGGGGTGGTCCATTGGCAGACAGATTGAAACTCAAATCTCATGAGCGAGCGAGTTTGCCACAGGAGCAATTTTAGGTGATAGGAGGAGAGGGGTGATGGATAATAGTGTGTCTATTTGACAGCTGTGCACTTTATACTGAGATATGACCATGGACTGTTCAGTGTGTGGTAGCCTACATAAGGCAAGGTGATTACAGAATTTATTTAACGCCAAGTAAAGGAATTGAAACTGGAACTGAAATTATTCTTACATTTACATTACATTACATTTACTAATTTGGCATCAATGGGGTAAATACCTAGGGAAAGAAGTAAGAGTTGCAATCAACACAAGAGAATTGTAATGGGATAGAAGAAGAAGAGCACAGGAAGTGCATGTTAGACGTTAGGGGTTAGAGGTGTTATAAGAGAAAGTGTTCTCGGGAAGAGATGAGTTTTCAAGAGGTTCTTGAAGTTAGAGAGGGACGCCCCTGCTCTGATGGCGTGTGGTAGCTCGTTCCACCATCGTGGTGTCACAGATGAGAATATAACCCCTACTGAGATTGCTTTGTGTGTAGGGATGGCAGAGCCAGACGGCTGAGAAGGAACGTAAGCTTGTATCATGGAGTCTAGGTAGATGGGTGCAGACCCAGTAGTCACTCTGTATGCAGCATTAGGGACTTGTATTTGATTCGGGAGGCCACAGGTAGACAGTGGAGGTCACCGAGTAATGGAGTGACATGAGTCCTTTTGGGCTGATCAAAAACAAGACGCGCTGCTGTGATTCTGCGTTTAAATACCATCTCAAATAATTCAGCTGGAACTGAATGATGGCTTCTTTAGTAAAATGTACCTACACAAGGCTGACCTACCTGCCTGCCCATGCACTCACTGTGCATGAACATGTCTTTTGGGAGAGTGGCTTTGGAGGGAGGCCTGAAGGGAGGGGGTGGGATTTTTTCAGTTGGATACTTTTAAAATCTCGCTGTATCTCGCTAGTTTCTCCAACATTACCTACCCTAGCTTTAAGTGACACACTAACTGCTATACTTCTGGAACATTAAAGGCGATGTTAGAGCTCACTTTGAAACAAACACAGCCACATAATATGGGTGCATGCACTCACATAAAAGAAAACATTTTGTGTGTGTGGGGAGGGGGTTGAGGAAGTGAAGGACGAATGGCATCCAGACAAATACAGCTACTTAAAAGAGTATTTTGGCTGAAATCGAAATGTAGAGCAATCTCAACTGAAGTGTGAATTGTCATCGAAAAAAGGCATCAAAGGAGAGAGAGAGAAAGAGATGGAGGGGGGAAAATGACAGTGAAAAAAAGCAAATCCCCCAGGAGCAGTCTCCTGGCGGTGCCTGCGTTGCTGATGTAGGAAGAACAAAAGCGTACCAAATGGACCACAGCAACCATTTTCAATTATGTATTAAGTTGGACCCCCTCCCAAAGTATGGGCTGTTAACGGTAAGCAACAAACAGCTTGTGATTGCTTCCATGAGCTCAGTGAGATGGAGCCACGTACAACAGAGAGACACGAGCTGCAAACAAAACACTTCTTTTGTTTATGTCTGTTTAATGAATAGAAGGCTGAGAGGAAGAGATAAAGCTGGAGAGGATCAGGGAGTGACGGGAGAGGACTGGATATCGAGGTGCATTGTTGGTCACAGTGCCAACAATGCACCTCGATAAATTCTTTTTAAATGAACACAATCACATGACTTTTGTTCTTGACTTTGGAGCCAGAATACTGCCAAGCAAGTCATACATTGTTGTGTTATCCAAAAATTTCCATTTTATTTTATTGTTTAAATTCCAAATTGCATGTTGGGTTAAGTCACTTCCGGCATACTCCAGGAATCAGGTGATCCTCCTCCACACTGCAGAGCACTAGAAAACCCTCTTCCCAGTTCCCCAGGAGAAACACGGTGATCACTTCAGCCTCGCCTTTCAAGACACAAAACTAATATAAAGAATGACTGTTTTCTTCCCTTCTCTGAGAACACTTCTTACATCTACTGTACGTCTCTATCTCATCCCCTCGCTCCCATGGCAGCGCTGTTTGTGATTAGATACAGAGAGTACACACTTTTCACTCCGATCAAATCTCTTTCCATAAAGCCCAAGAGCCGACGCTGTAGCCAGAGGTAAGACAAGACACACAAGCATGCAGCAGAGACTTAAGTGCTGTCAAGGTCTCAATTAACCTCACAGAAAGCCTTGACTACATTACAGAGATGACTCATTTGAAATGAAGCCACCCGTTATAGTGTCTTTATTATTAATTAAATGTTGAGCTGCTCTGGTATTTGATTTCACTGGTGGACAGACCTTTAGTACTGGGTATTTGTAGGGGTCAAAAATGATACACTCTCCGTCTAAGTAGAGCTATCGAGCCAACAATTGCTCCATGACTAAGCGGATTTAATGAGGCAAGCCGGTGTTTGTCATCTGCCCACATGTATGCACCCGGCTTCAGCAGTTTTTTATTCACACTTCAAGCTGTGTCTCCTGTGCGTCACATTCAGAACTTCACAGGCTTTTAAAATGTAACAATACAAGTACAATAGACCTAAAAGGTAAACGCAAACTGAATTTTGCACAGCTAGATGGAGCTTCTGCTGGCTGGGATATATAAGGAAAATATCTAAATGTAAACACCTAACCTCTACCAGCTTTTAAAGGGCTGCTCACTAGCTGACATCTGATTTCTCTGGGAGAAAAAGAAACAAACACTTGAACCCAGGAATCCGTACAATATCACACCACCTTATTTTTCAAGTGCTCCTGATCAAACCTAGTTTAGATTTTTCCCTCCCCGCCTTTTGTGTACACAATGGATTCAATAATCTCAACCTCCAAAGTCACCTCTGTCACAATCATGCCACCAGCCGTAGCTAAGGACTGTCCTGCAGTCGTTGTGTCAGGCAGCTTGGCCTCTGCAACCCCCTGGCCTTCATTGTTCTTGAGGAGGAGCTTTATATCTGTGAGCTACACAGTGAAAGCGTGAGGGGGAGGAGGGACGGAGGTAGAGGATGGAATTCCAGTCCGGGTGGAATCAATGCCATTGACTCAGACCATCATACGCTTCAACCACACACACATCAACCCATTTAGTGCTGATGATCCCACTATATATTCACCTGAGAGCCACAAATGTTAAATTGTCTGTACTTAAGCAAGGATTATACTTTAAGCGTCTGGGAGTACGCGAGGGGCCACTAGGATCCACATGACGGAAAAAAAGTCATCAAAGGGGGTACGCGTGGGGTCTATGCGGATGCCCTCGCGCCTCCCTTTTTTTATGACCGCGTGGACAGGCCGCCTACGCTACCAGGGCACCAATCGAGCTACTGCACATGTGTGGAACGACAAGCTGACTCCAAAAAGTAGTTAAATAGAAATAATCCGCGGCTGTGTGGTCCGCAGCTGTCCGTGTCCAAAGTATATTTGAGGCTTTATTTAGCGCCTTTCTAGTTTTCTGACCACTTTTACACTAAATCACATTCACCCACTGACTCACATTCATACACTGATGGCAGAAGCTAAGGTTTTACATAAAGCACTTTGAATTGCCCTGTTCATTTTTGCTGAAATGTGCTATATAAATAAACTTGACTTGCCTTGCCTAAAGGCGCCAACTGCCCATCAGCAAAAGAAGTAAACATTCACAATTTGTGAATGTGTGTTTGCAGACTGGGGGAGCTGGGGCAACCTTCTCATAAGTTTGAAAACCGCTCTAACCTGAGCCCCACGTGCCCAAAGGCATGTATGAGCAACAGGATATGTAAATATGTATGCTATCTAGCTTTCCTGCAGCAATGCAAAGAACTGTGATCTATGGACATTTAGAAAAAGTGTCCCCACTCACAGCAACACAAGTGGTGACAAAATGTCATGAGAACACAAAAACAATATGTGCTTGTACGCTGCCCCAAAAGTGCCATTTTAGGCTCGTCTTTGGTGGATATTACGGTAATAAAAACGCAGTGCAGCATGTGTTATTAAATTGGATTCAGTTCAGACTGAGAGACAAAGAGAGCGGGTTTAATAAGATGAGCTGCATGGATAGCTACATTCAAACTTGTGTGGTGCATTAGTCAACGCATAATGAGCCTTAACATACTGCTTTTTGGCCAATTGGATTACATATCGGGAGTAATTAGGTAGATTTAGGAGAATTTGAAGAGACAGAATGGAGTAGGACAAGTGTGTGTGTGTGTATATGTTAAAATATCCAAAATCTAGATGACCACACGCTGGCAAATCCACTCGTCACATCACATTACCTCGCTCACACACACACACACACAAACATACGCGCATAAGCATGTACAGTCACCCTCTATTAGGTTCCGACGAGTGCCATCCACCCCACAGAGAGTGTATCCGACAGCTTTGGAGAAACGATTCAACAGTGAGATGAGAGCGAGCAGTGGGGAATGTGCGGGGCATATGAAAGCTTTGATGCTGCTTCATGAATCAAACAGGCCTGCTGGGTCCATAGACAGCGGCTAGTGTCCCGTGATAGCTCTGAGGTACAGGCAAAGGCCTGTGAACTGCTGAGAAAAAAACGTTTGTTTGCTTTTTAAACGTCTGGCCAGTGTTAAAGAACGCACACACGCTTGCAACAAAAACCCATCACATAAGTACACAAATACACACATATGAACGCGCCAACTCAACTCCTAGGCAATGATAAAGAGCTCTGGCACATCCACAACATATCCCTCTTAGGTCAACAGCTATTTTCATGAAGTGCGCCGCAAACCAATGGAGAGAAATAAAGAGAACTGAAAAAGACAGACAGACATGAATGAATGAGAAAGAACAAAAGCAAGACAAAAGGAAGACAATGACCAAAGAAAAGCCAGGCAACCACGCTGAGAATGAGGCAGAGACAAGGCAATGCAGATTTTTAAAAGTGGGGCAAGTTCCAGTGTTAGAAGGTGGTGGGGTGGGGTGCAGAGAAACTGCTGAGGCGGGATGATTGATCGATTGCTCAGATCTCCGCGCCCCATCTCGGCTTTATGTTTCACTCCTCATGGATTTTACCTTCTTTGTCTCCCTCAAGCATAAATCTGTACTGTCAGCTGTCCTTAACAAAAGCATATGTGGTATTCTAAACTCGGGCAAAAGCCAGTGAGATACTCCATTAGCAAAGGCCAGTCTCTCAAAATCTGTTGTTTACTGGCACTGTGATGGGCTTGGCAGGGTCATCCCAAAATAGCAACATACAGTATGTAACCAGGAAGTTATGCATGCTTAAGATAATTACTGCCATAACATATAGGCAGATTAACGGTGCTGCTTGAATTCATATACGTATAGACAGTGTCACTCAAATTAACCCGGGTTTGCATTCATCAGCATGTTGATCCTTTATTTAGCTGTTCTAGGTCCAACGGGTCTTCAAGTGACTTCTACCCCCCCCAATGTCCAGCCCTGACCTGGCCTGTGACACTTTCTAGTTAGCTGTATTGGCAATTTGTGGATACATTTATGGATCTCTGCCTCCAGTCTTGTGTAGAGCCATTGACACAAGGCTGAAATAGAGAGGCATTGTTCCCTCCATCAATCCTCTCCACTCTCCTTTCTCTGCACAGCTGGTGATTACTGTTCGTATCTAACAATGGACTGATTGGGATCCTGTAATGAAGGAGCTATAATTTGTCTGCCCAGCTCATTTGCCGTAGGCCAAAGTTGTTTGTTGCACCGACTATTCCTTGCAATGTGCTATCACGCCATTCACAATATTTGTGTTGTTCCGACAGATGCTGCCAAAAGAGTGTCAATATCATATGAGCTATCCACAGCGAGGTAATGGATGAGAAAAGTTGTTCAAGTTGTCTTCATTGCCTTTTTTTAGTACTTGATTATTACAGACACAATATATTATTAAATATTTTGAATGACAGAGCCTTACAATTCCTGTAGATCTGTGGTCAAAAGTAAATAAATTGATAGCTGCTGGTGCTGAAATAGATCTCAGTCATGACAGTTCCAACACAATAACTTCCTTTAAAGTGATTGTGCCTCCAAAATAAAAGCGTGAGAACGTTTTTTGCAGAAATGCTTTATGTCAAGCTTTGACTTTGAAGAGTTCTGAAGGACATTCAAAAGAGACTCTGGCTTGCTCGTCATATCTCTGAAAAAGCCGTCAGTAAACATGTGTTTGGATTCCCCTGTTTACAGTGCAATGTTTTCACATTGCACTGTAAATTGTGCATATGTGCCAATTTGACTTCATTAGTAAAATGTACCTACACAAGGTGTCTACAGACTTTATTCTGACCCATGAATAAGTGTGCAGGTGAAGGGCATGCATTTTAAGAGCCCTTGGCATAAAGACACTTGATTAGATCTTTTTTGCTCTTCCACCTTTAATGTAGCTGCAGGTCACATTTTAAGAGTGCACGGTTCGTTTTAATTTAATCCCCTATGCTGTTGCTTTGATTGACAGTATTTGAAGGTCGCTGGAGGAGCGAGGAGTGCCGGTGAAGAAAAAAAAAAAGAAAGTAAATCTTTCCATAGAGCTGGTAGGAGCAGAAATCATGCATGATTTGCATACTAAATCAGTTCTTCCCTGGTTGACCAGTACCGTAGGTTGGGTCACAAAACCCTGACATGACACTGAAAACCAGGTGTGTGTGCCGTGTCAGCATTGTGTGTTGAGGGGCAGGGTGGAGCTTTGGTTAGACCTTCTTGACTCCCCAGAGTTTACACCTAGTTTTTTCTTGACACAGTTTTGCCTGTCCTCTATATCTCACAGTCCTGTTCTTGAGGATAATGTGAGGTAGTAAAGGATATGTCTTAAAAGAGATAAAACAGTTGCCTTTAATTGTCTGTCACCTTGGAAACAATCCATTTCGTAACCGCAATATCAGGCACCATGGCAGCAGCCTCGAGACTCCACTCCACCTCTCTCTGATATGCACTCTTTCTGTCTCTTTCCCCTTCCCCTTGTTCATTTTTCCTCAGTCACTTATTTTCTCTACTACTGTGGGTGTCTGGCACATGACTATTATCACAGTGGAGGGCTCAACCACGACACAAAGAAAATGTCAAGTAAACTGACACTAACATTAGGCCCTTGTACTCATAAATGGCCGGCTCCTTAGCAAACGAGGAGCTGACTGCAAGACAGGCAAAGTACATAATAAGCCCTATTAACTTGAGCCAGAACATGCCCTTCACTTCAGCAATGCGACCACCCCCCATTGTCACGCTGCACTTACCCTCATCATGTGCATTGTACTACATTACCATTGTGCCATTATTATATGAAACTTCTTTCTGAAATACATTCTCTATACAATGTAGGGATTAGGAGGAGGGCAAAGTGACCTAAACACAGTTTAGCCACATTTTTTGAATAAACTGTGGATTTTTGTGCACACACAGCTTGCGTGATTATTCATAAGGAGGATTTCTATTATTCTTTAAAAATTAGCAGTTTGTTTTTGTGCTGTTGGCTCGTAGCATATGCATTTTTATTTCACAGCTGGAATAGTCATGGTAACTTTTGCAGTGCCATAGGAGAGGACACAGTAAAGTTGGGCTGGTAGTTTGCTTTATGTCCAGATGAGGGAATCCGGGGTCAAGGTTTAAGAGTAAATGTTCGCTATTAATCATAATGTCTGGAAAAGGTCAGCCTTTACTTTTTATTTTCTCCAATACTAGCTACCTTTGGTGTGAATATTTATGGTAGAGAGAGGGTCATGCATTTTCCCACTATCATCAGGGAGTCTCAAGGAAAAATATTTGTAGCTCTGGGGAGGGTCAAGATAAAAAAAAACAAACAAAAAAAAAACAGAAATAAAAGTTACAGACTCCCTTCTGATAAACAGTCCTACATCTGTTTGCATTTGCCAAGTCGAGCTCAGGTCCACTGTTCTAAACAAGAAATAGGACTTATTTTCCAGTGATCATAGTAATGCCTGTTTACATTTAACTCAACAACATGAAAGAAGCATGCAAAATACAGAGGTATGGATTTTTCTGCCTGTGGCCCCAGTGAGCATTGGTTGGACTTGGCTCATTAAGTCTATATTGAAGTGTGGTGGAAATCTCTCAGCGATGACACAAATCCATTTGCATATTTGCACTTTTGTAAATAGCAATCACAAGAGCATATGGTCTGCCAGTGTAAGTCACACTCCTGAAAACAGATTAGAATGGTATTAAAATGTAAACTGACTGCCTGAAGAGAAACACATCAAAGTTAATGAAATGCACACACTTGCACAATTGATCACAGATTACTGTCAGTAAAGCAGAGGGGAGAAAGTGGTGTTTTTGCATTTGGAAGGGTGCCTAGACAAAAAAAAAAAGTGTCTGATTTCTTCTGGGGGGTGCTTAGTTATTGATGATCTGTATATGACGTAGGACGTAGTCTAGACAATTATCGTCTTTTTACTCCCCTCCAGTGATGCCTTTGACATGGCCAAGCAGTCCTACAACTACAATTACGTATATGGGAAGCAGTCAAGTGTTTAGCGCCGCTGCACTAACATCTCCTACCAACGGGCAAGGGTGCCTGTGTAGAGAAGAATATGTTTTGCCCACCCTGTAAAGGTTACTACAGGGTCATTTGAAAACAAGAAGCTGGGGACAGCATGTGTCATGGAAGTAGCACATGACTGCACTAATACTAGTGTTAGCAGTAACAGAGACTACTCTACAGTGCGTAGAAAATTCCTAATTGGGAAACAACTGTAGTAACACAATGGTAACCATGAGGAAGCTGCAGCAGCCCCTATTGACAGGGAGGAACACAGTGTGCAAATTGCAGACTAGATAATGGGCACTATTGTTACTATATGACAACATAAAATACAGCAGGTTAGTGCGGAATTCAGAAGACGCTCTGGTTCATATCACAGCCTAATAATTTGAGGTCAGCATCTGTTTTCACTGTTTTGTCACCATTATAGGAGCTACATTGTGTGACGTGCGGATCGGCTCGAACAATATCTGAATAATCATGTAGGCTACGCACAAATCATCCACCGGCCGCCAACCCAACTAATTAGTTTCTCAGATTTATCCCACCTCCTTGTAGCTTTCCAGGTGATTTCTTTATTGTGCACTGATAAATGAGTGTTTTCTTGAACGGTTTACATTCATGATTAGAGAGGCTGCTGTCAGTCATTTTAAACGTTTCCATGGGTGCAGTAATGTCACAGCAAATGCCGCGGTACATTTAAGCAGCAAAACTGAAAACTGTAATTATAAACTTGACAGGACAGACAGAGGGAACAGAATTCAACTTTTAGCTTCTAAAAAAATTTGGACGCACTGATGGTTGATCAAGAGGACGGCTGCTTTACTCTGTATGAACCTGGACTGTGTGGAGAAGAACACAAAATATTAATCAACGTTAGATTCTGACTGATCCTGTTGGCGTGTCGGGAGATGTAAATATGAAGTTATGCTGCTGTGCCACGTGCGTAAATGCACACAGTGTCTCCCTTAATGGGGAGACGCTTTACCCTATTTCACCCAGCCCAAAATTCACAAACAGACACACAGACACACACAGAACACAAAACAATAAGTTTTGGTCAAATTTGAGAATCATGATCCAGCATGTTGAACCTCCTAATAAGGCATTCAGTCCGCTGAGGAAGAGTTTTAATAAGCGAAACTTGTTGCTCAAGGGGTTTGACCTCTTGATCTCAGTATCGAAAAACTGTGTAAGTGTCCACAAAGGAGCTGGAAAACATGGCTGTTTGCAAACAAGCAGAGAGTTTGGTATGAGGCAAGGAAATGAGGATTTGGCATTGTGTATCTGACAACTTTTTAACGATTAAACAAATAAGGGTGACATGTCAAAACTGCATTGTAACAAACAGGGATCCGGAAAGCCTTTCAACAACAGACCCTTCCTGTTTTTACCCCAAGAGTTTGTACCCCGCTGAGACTCCAGTGGAATCCTAATGAAACCCATAGGTAAAAACACAAAAAACAAAACAACAACTCAATGTTGGAATGAGTCAGTAAGTGTAGGTGGAATTGAAATGTAGACAGCCAAACTTGTAAAAAACATTTTTTAAATTGTCAAATCAGAACAATATTCCCAATATTATGATAGATTATCACCATATTTGAAGGGAAATGTGAAATTATGAACTTGAAAGTTTCTGTCGGGTCAAAACAAAAGAGTGAAAAGAAGAAGAATGCTCACTGTTTTACATCACATGTTAGGGTTTTAGACAAAATGGCTCAAGAAAATCAACATTTTAAAAGGTCGTGCAAAATTCATATCAAATACAAAAGACAGGAAAATCTCTGTGTAAGGACTAATGTTTCGTCCATTGTCAAATCCTAAGCATCACTTTTTAAAATCTATACAAATAAAGGCTTCATCTTTTAAAGCACAGGAAACTATTTCTACAGGCCCACTCCAGTATGAAAGAAGCCTGTTTGAAGGTTTGCAAAAACCTAAACATTTTGACTCTAGAGTTTCCCTGCTGTTTTAAACATAGCTATGCAGGTCATATTACAAAACCCTGCATCTTTTAAAACAAAGACAGTAGCTTATTTTTGGGTGGGAGGCAAAAGGAAATATAGTACGCACATCCGACAAGCTACCCATCAGAAGCAGAGCCCTGCATATTACACAAAGGTCCCGCCTCCCCCTCGTGTCAAAGCGGGTGTCAATGATTAGAACTTTGATGAGAGGATAAGAAGGGACTATCCTTGTGGTCAAAAAAAGAAAAAAACACTATGAAATTGAAAGGGCCTGATGCAGCTGATAAAATTAATCATTTTATTTATATCTATATTTTACAGGCGCTATGCTTACTTGTGACAGTACAGGAGATGCTGGATCATCAGCCAGTACAATCAAAGACTCTCCTGGCTTAATATTAATTTATCGTGTTCAGTAAATATTGTTTATTTATACTTCATTCTGTTAAGTCCGCTCACTCTTAGACTGAGAGATAGAGCAAACAGTTTAAAAAGAGGGAGGACTATAGTGGGCGCACTGCGTGAGGTGCTAGTCTAAGTAAAGTTAAAATAATCTTACAATGTATTTTTTACACTAGTAATTAAAATGTGTGTCCCCCTGGTTAAATGCATGTATGCTGTGAACATTATAGCTTATTTATTCACTGTAGAAATTCAGAACATAATGCATTTTTTTTTTATAACAGCAGATTGACACGCCAACATCTGGTCGCAAGAGTCAGTTATATGAGAGGTATGCATTGTGAAGAAGCCAGTGTAGAGATAGGTGGGCAGTAGGTTGACTAATAAATAAGTGGTGTCAGTGTTAGCCCCTCTCTGTTCAAGTATGGTTGCTCACAGGTGTGGCGGGGGAGGATGCTTTTTGGAAACAATAACTGCTACACAACAAAACCTTGTATTTGGCACATCTCCAAACTAAAACCAGCTCCATTAATACTGACAGCCATTACTAGGACTGTCTTTAACCATGTGGAACTGTAACACACTGATTGTTGTCATTACATAATTCCATAGAGCCAGGAGTAACCTGCAGAAAAAACTTTGAAACTGAAAATAACAGTAAATGACAGCTTGCAAAGATCCATATTGCACATCTGCTGTTGATTTGACAGCTGTAGGTTCTGAATTGTGTGTGTGTGTCTCGTGGGGAGACCTGTCAGATCTCTTTACCTCTGCTGACCCTACAGCGGGTGGTTACCTGTATTATATAAAGCCTCAGAATTATGACAGTAAAGTTGGCATTTTGGCAACATCAAACATGTTTAACTTAACCCAGAACATCCTTCTGGGCTGCATCCATATCCAGTGTTTTTCAATGTATATCTGCCCATCTAACTTGACCAGGATACCCACTCATAAGATGTCAAGTGAATGTAGAAGTGTGCCTCTGAGACTGGCTGGTCAGGTACTCCCCTACTGTAGTACTGTACTTGGTTTGTTTGTTTCTACCAGAGTGTGCTGGTTGGTATGTGGAGATACTTACTTACTTAAGCTCAGCCTGCGGCAAGGCTCAGTATTGTTGGTCAGACTACAGTACTGACTCGACACAACAATAAACACCATTTACTTTGTCCCGCAGTGTCAGTACACTATCTGGGTAACTTTCTGTACGGGACTAAACTAAGGAAATCAAATGAATAAGGTCTGAACTGACTGACTAGAGTTGTTTGCAGTATGTGGAACTTTCTGCAGAATCAAAGATCACTCAGTTTGCCTAAATAAAATGTGTTGTTTTCCTTTTAACTGGAGGATACCACTGTTATATACATAGAGATGAACCCCTGCATGCTGTGCATGCACACAATAATGTACTTTCTCTTTCTTTGAGTTAATTGATTCAAATGGGCTGTTTAACCAGAACCTGTTTTCATTTGTACTGCTGCTAAGGATTAATATTTCACACTCGTGTAGCCTCAGTGATATATAATGATGGCACCACACGCACAAACACACACAAACCCAAAAACCTGCACCAGTGCTTGGGCACACATGAGCATACATGCACAGCTTTTCTTAATCAACAAATGAGTTGTTGTTAGCTGACGCTACAGTAGCTATTGACAGTGAGCTAGCTGTAGCGGTGATGGGCTGTTTGTCTAATAACTAAGGCTGCATTTCAATTTCACAACTGACTGAACAGCCTGCTTAGCCACACTGGACTGATATGACACCAGGCTTAGCAAGAGGCTCTATTTGTGTGCAGCTGTGCTGCTACTGAGGAAGATAATGGCAAAAAGTCACACATTAACCTCATGGTCTATGGCGATGACTTCAGCTACATGAACCAACCCTCAAACAGGTTGAACACAGAGAGAGCCTTTTGCGGAGATGAACACACTCACATACACACACAGAAGTAAGCCAAAATAACATCTACCTCCTGCTTGGTCCCGTGAGGACCCCATTATATTAGCGGAGCTTGAAAGTGACTTTCCATTCCTCCCTTTAGGCCTAGCCTGTGTCATACACGCAGACAGCACTCTATGTCTGGTCTAATTAAAGACTCTAATTCACTGCCTCCCTCTTCCCCTGCCTCTCCATGTCTTCCTGCCTGTCTTCTGTGTCTTAGTGAGTTTGTTTTTCAATCTCACACAGAGTGATTTTCTTTGCAGTCAGTCATACGAGTCATCAACACTTGCATTTCCTTGCTTTTGACTGAAACGTCTGTGAGCAAATACTGTAGACGAGGCATCACAGAGAATTTCATTTGAGAATAAGGCCGAGCCTACAATGTGAGTAAATACCCATTAGGTGTTTGCATAGCATGCAACATTCACATAGTGGTGTTCTCCCCGGAAATGTTTGGCTTGGGTTTCCATGTCTGAAATCGCTGAAGAGAATCCAGCCTGTGGAGGAACAGGACAATTTATATCACTCGCCTTAAATCTGCGTGTAAATGCTAAGGCATTTTCTCCTCATGCCGCTGCTGCTGACACGGAAAACACGCTCTACATAGCCAGCGAAAAGATCACATCCAGCTGTATTTTCTATTCTTTTTTTTTTAAATCTTCTTTTTAGCGTCAGGAGGAACCCTGCATGACATCCAAATGCCTTGTGAGATGGCCTATTTACATTAAAAGTACAGATACAGTTCATTTCTTGCACACTGCTTTCATACGAACTACAGTGGTACTTTTCATGTCTCAGCAACACCCTTTTTCTCTGCACCAATGAACCCCTGCATCCCCCTCCCCCTCGCTTCCTACCCCCCCACAGTGGTCATCATTTGCCTTGGATTTAAGGACACATACATCCTCTGAAGGCAGTAAGTTAATTAGACATTGGGCCCTATCTGTCCCACTCACTCCCTGTCTCTCCCTGACTATCTCTAGGCTTAGAAGAGTATTGCCGCTTCAATGAAACTACACACACACACACACACACACACACACTTCCTCTGCACAGTAGTGGTAGCGGTCGCTGAGTGAGTGTATGTGGGTGTTTTATTGTGTGTGTGTGTGTGTGTGTGAGCTGCAGTGTGTATGCGTTTCCCCAGGCTTGTAGGTATTTAGAGAGATTGTTGAGTTTCTTTCTAAGTGTACAATCCGCAAACAGAAGATCCCTTCCAAGTTTGCTTTGCGTTGACAACTACACTGCACGTTCTGCCTTTCCCCTTAATATGATGGCAGCCTCATCACAACCTTGTCAAATGTGGGAGACGTGACTCCGCTGTGACTCTTGTGTCAATGTCACAACTCTTTACGCTGTAGACATCTGAAGTGTTCCCCGAGGCTGAGCTAGCTAACCTTGAATGAGGAACTAAAAAGATAAGTTACGTTTGATTCCACAGGGCGTATTGTGACAACTCCAGCCACTGTTTAAAGGGAAGACAGTGACAGTCTATTGATGTGTAATATGTGAAAGTTCATGTGATATTTATAGGAAAAAAATAAAAGTTTGGTCACAGTAACGGCTTCTTTTCAAAGTAGCATTTGAGTAGTACATTTTTATTTTTTTTAACAACACTGCACCATTTTTAAAGGAATATATCAAAGAGAAGAAGGGTTGTTGGTAACTACCCAGGGATAAAAGTGGATCTACGGTCTTTTGACCACAGCATTATTCTCTGTCACAGCTCAGGAATAAAACAAAATAAAAATTGTGCAGCCAAGCCAAGAAGGCATGCCAGTATAATTATTGTGTTAATGTACATTGTTGAAGCCTTAATTATGCACTCAATTTTGTACAATTTTCTTATAATTGCAGGACCAGTTTTCAAACCTCGGCCTATCCCATTATATGACAACAATCACATTTACTGACATTCTGTTTAAAGTGCCTTGAACTTCCCATATGAGGGAAGTAACAGTATTCTTACCATTGTAGTATTTCTTGTATTCATTGTAACATTGCTTACAACATGCAAACATGTACTTACAGTCCCCTCCAAAAGTATTGGAACGATGAGGCAAATTCCTTTGTTTTTGTTGTTCACCGAAGACATTATGGTTTAAGATCAAAAGAGGAGTATGAGACAAGAGTTCAGAATTTGAGCGTTATTTCCTGGTATTCACATCTAGATGTGTTAAACAATTTAGGACATATCACACTTTGTATTAGACCACAGCATTCTTTGGTGAGCAAAAGTAATGGAACAAATAATCTTAAAGTAAATAACATTTAATATTTGGTGGCATAACCCTTGCTTGCAATAACTGCCTCAAGCCTGCGACCCATCGACATCACCAAACTGTTGCTTTCTTCATTTGTGATGCTATTCCAGGCTTTTACCGCAGCTTCTTTCACTTCTTGTTTGTTTCGGGGTGTTTCTCCCTTCAGTCTCCTCTTAAGGAGGTGAAATGCATGCTCTATTGGGTTAACGTCAGGTGATTGACTTGACCAGTCTAAAACCTTCCACTTTTCCCCCTGATGAAGTCCTTTGTTTTGTTGGCAGTGTGCTTTGGCTCATTGTCCTGCTGCATGATAAACTTCCTCCCCATTAGTTTCAATGCATTTGCCTTACCGTTCCAATACTTTTGGAGGGGACTGTATTTCTGGTTTATTTTACCACTTATGTTGCTATCACTTAACCAGAAAGAATAATGCATGCCCTTTTCTGTTTATTTTAATACCTAATTTTTATCCACCCTGCTGCAACTGATTCTCTTCTTGGCATTAATGTACAGTCTGTGTACTACTGCTGGTTTGAGAGACATAACACAAGTCCACTTTTACTGACTGATGAGTATTACTTATGATATACATATGATCACCACAAAAAAGCCCTGGAAAAGCCAACAAGTCTTTATGAACCTGGACAACAGAGACCTGGCCAGCAGAGTTAGAAACCTCCCACTCAGGGCAGTTAGAATCTGCTGCTCATGTATGTATGCAGACAGGCTACCCTTTTCACTTGGAGAATGGAAAAAGTGGGGATCCCCACTAAACTTGGTTTCTTGTTCACTGTGGGAGAAGGGGATAAGAAGGAAAAAGAAAGGGGACACATGGATAGGAGTAGATCATTTTGGAGTATTCAAATAATTTAAAAATAGACTATGTTAACCCAAAAGTGATGCTGAGTGTAGTCAGAGGTAAAACAGGCTTGAAACTTTCAACGATGGAAGGCAAAACAGCTTTTCAGTCTGGTGTTCAGTTACTCTTGAAGTTAAAAATGAAAAATGGGTTACACAGTCCATAACGTGATGCTAGGTGTTCTGGATAGGGCAATAAAAGCCCATTCTGGTTGATGAGCCCCACGTATTCTGCAGAACAACGGAGAGCTTGACAGAGGTGGACATTCTTAACATTCTTCCTTCACTCCCATCCACAGTTCCCACTAAAACCAAACTCAATAAAATATAACCAAAGAGACGTTCCCATCACTGCCTCCCCGTCCCCACCTTCTCTCATCTCCAGCACCCCAACCCCTTACCTCCTGAATCTCCCTTTATTCATATTTCATTAATATTTCAGCACTGAGAATCCCTATCTCACTGGCTCTCCTCCTCCTCTCTCTTCTCTGTCTTGCTTGTTCACACAGTGCAAAATGATCTAAAGGAGCTCTGACACCAGTAATTAAAGAGTTATTGAAATTAGCATTGATTGGCCATCTCGTTGCTGCCGAGTGCCAGCAAAGATTCTCTCTCTGCTTTGATTGCCCGAGCTTCCTTTTCATTCTATTAAACCCAGCTCTCGCGATTGACTCACTCAGTCACACAGATAAACAAACACTCACAAGGCCTTACCAATTAAAAATAAACATAGGGAATATGATTTGCATTTTGCACAGATCTATGCTGCTAAACATTTTACAGCTGTCACATCAACAGACATGTAACTACAAATACTGGTGCATCTAAACAATATTATTTTGGATAAGGCAAGGTACTATAGGAATGATACATATGAGTGTACATGCCGATACTGTAAAAAAAAAAAAAAGAAATTAATTACATTTGTATAGCGCTTTTCACGAACTCAAAGTCGCTTATGTATGCCAACACGTCCTCAGACCTCAAGCTCATAACGACAGAATAGGTTGTTACCGATGAATAATTGCCAGATGCATCGGACCGTAGTCGTCATGGTAACAATAGTAAACATGTCAACCACCCCTGCCTCCTCCCGTCATAATTAGTATGCTCACTCAAGGTCTAACGCCTAACAAAAAAAATTAAATATAGGTCTTAATAAGCTGCTTGCACAGGCAACCTATCCTGCCGTATTTTTTGGAAGGACAATCTGTACATGCAGTCGCCCATCAAAAAGAGGAAACATGTCCTGAGGCATGACATCTCCTGCTCCCTCACCCCCACACCACCTACTCTCTCCGGCATCCATTTGCCATGCTAGAATCTCTCTATGTTTGCCTACTCTCTTCTCTCCATATTCACGAAGTCTGCTGACACCTCTGATTTTGTGTCCCATTCTCTACAGTAAGCCATCTTCCCCCTTCCTTGACCTGTACACAACAATCCCCGTGTTCCAAGTCCCTCCAAGCTGTTTCCCTTTGCATCCCTGCAACCTCTCCTCTGTACCCTTCATTCCCTCCCTCCCATCTTCTCTCCCCGCTGTCAGAGCCCATTCTCTCCCTCCTCCACCAGCTGCGTGGAGCAGTGGCCCGCTGTGCCAAGTGCCATTTGATTAGCCTCTTTCTGGCAGCCCAGTAATTGTGCGGACATTTCCTCTCTTCCTTCTTTCCCCAAGTCCACTTCTCTCTTTCTCAGCTGTGCTGTGGATGCATCAAAATCATCAAAATCATCCCTCTCGCGCTATATCTCTTTCTGCATTCTCGCAGTCATCTCTCCTCCTCTCTTGGTGAATATCCCTAGCATTTTCCCCAATGACACTTTCTCTCCTCCCACATCTCCCTTTCCCTATGCCAGAAAAACACACATGAATACTTCCATCTCCCTGGCAGTCATACATATATATATATATATAGTTCTAAGTCCCTCTGTTCCTTTTCCCTCCCCATTTCTCTGCTTATTCTGTTTTCGGACACTATCATACCATTCCATGAACAGCTTGTCCATAAGCTTGTATCTTCTCATCAGTCGAGCGTAAAAGCACCAACGCCATACATTCCACTGATTCGAGGCAGTAAATGAATTCAGCCCCTGATCACATTTAGCTCTGCATGTACAACCAAATGAGCCGTGAGATGGGGAAGTTTCAAAGGAAATCAGGAGAACAGAGAAGAGACAGAGTTGGGCATGAAAAACAGGGGATAGAAGAGCTGATGGACAGAGAAAGTGGAGGATGATAAGATGGGTGGAGGGGGGCAGTCGTTCATGGGAGAGGTGCACAAACAAATATTCTCAGGTACGAACACTTCCTCACCAGGTTTCTCGTGAAACCTCTAGTGAGCCAGTGTTGTGTCTTCTGTTCCACACAGTCCCCTGCTGCCATAAACTGAGGAACACGTATTTGCCCAACCACTCAGTGAATTCTACTAGACACAGACATGAATCCACACACACCTCTATGCAGATAGGTTGGAACATCCAACCCGTTCTCATTCCAGGACGTCACATACAGTCCCCTGCAAAAGTATTGGAACGGTAAGGCAAATTCCTTTGGTTTTGTTTTTCACTGAAGACATTTGGGTTTAAGATCAAAAGATGAGTATGAGACAAGAGACATTCAGAATTTCAGTTCTTATTTCCCAAATGTCTTCAGTGAACAACAAAAACAAAGGAATTTGCTTTACCGTTCCAATACTTTTGGAGGGGACTGTATGGATGCTTGCTCATATGTATGATTCCAAGGTCAAGTTAGAAAGAATACATCTGGTCAAGGACGAACTCCTGGTTAAGCTTTCAAAATAAAGCTAGAGGTTAACATTGTGACATCAAAATTTGCTCAGGCTTAAGCCCCAAAACTACTTGGTTAGGTTTAGGAAAAGATCATAGTTTGAGTTAAAATAACTACGTGACTTAACTTATGTTAATTAAGTGGCCATACAATATAATATTCCATGTCCAACAGTAGGTCTCTGCTTTGTCTGTACGGTATGTGAGGCTGTGTTATGTTTGTCCTGCATCTACGGTGTCAGCCCTGTAGGCAAGAGCACCTTTTGGAAAAAAAAATCCTCTGTAAAAATACACCTGTTTCATCAGCCAGATCAAAAGTTAAAATCATAGCCAGTGAGCTCTTAGTGTAGAAAAAAGCTGGAACTTCAGGAATTGAGCCAACTGTCAACTTTCAAGAAGCAGCAATGGAGGGACTGAGTTTATTCACAAAGTCACAAAGATACCATTCAAATGTATGGCAGGTGAGGTTAAGAGCACTGAGTGGTATGCAGCCATCTCTGAGCTGAAATTTCACGCAAGAGAAGAGAGGAAGATTCAAGAGTCACTTGTTAGTGAGGGGGATGCAGGAAAGGGTGATGGAAAGAGTGTGTGTGTACAGAATAAGAAAGATGCAATTTGGCCCTTACAATGAGTTCATCCTTTAAAGATAGAGACATACAAAGAGTTTATTTGCCTACACAGATAAATGCCATTATTAAAATGAATGAACCAACACCTGTTTGACTGATATTCCATGGAGTATGATTTTGGAGGATAAATAAATTCAGTTCTTCACAAAAGGCTCCACCTCAGGGAGAGAGTGAAAATGTTCTATTCTCCAGAAAGGGCAATTACTTCCTTATTTTATAAAAAAACATTTATTCAAGAACTGTACTTCAGTACAAATGAGAGGGATGTCTACTTTACTTGAGAATTTTTGTATCATGCCATATTCTACTTGTACCATTACATTTCAGAGGAAAAAATTTAGCTTTTTAGTCCACTACATCTATTTGACTGCTTCAGTAACTAGTTACTTTACAAATTACTCAGCTAACATGTTACACTCATTGGTCTTTCCATGATTGACTAGGACGGCCGCTTTAAGAACAAAGTATGACCGCGGAAAGCTTTGTGGGTCAGCGCTCCCTGTTTTAGTCATCAGTCTCTTACTTTTGCACACACTCTCCTCTATACACACACGTAAACTACACACAAACAAGACCACATGTCAAACACAATGTCACCTCTGCCGTGGAGGTTCAAAACTGTACTCTTGACACACCAACAAGCATAAACTTGCATTGATCTCAATTCTTTCAGGATGCGCATTCACATTTGTTTCTACAAACAATAGCTAAGCATAAGCACTTTTTTTTTTTTTTTTTTAACTTTAACTAAGATGTAATTGGTTTCAATCCTTGAGTACATCATACATAAATAAAGACATATCTATTTATATCAGATGTGATGGGAGGTTTCCACTTAATCTGTCACAGCTCCCTGGTGTGTCTGTCATGAAATGTGTAGATGCTTTTGAGAGGCCCCTTCAGTCTTTCTATTATGGAAATGTGTATCTGTATACAGAGTAATACAGTGCATGCAGGGGACAGCCGCATATCTGTCACTACCAGAGTGATGGTTTACAGCCAGCTAAGTAGTGATGCTTTTAGTATAAATATCCATGTAAAATTAAAAGAAAACATCTTTTTTTTTTTAGACCTATAGTCTCAGCTTGATGAGCAGCTGCTCAAGATCACCAAACCATTCTCACCCCAATGGCATCACATATGGACACTTGGTTAGACCCGTAGCATCATTTTATAAGCACCAGGTACTCTTTTAGCATCACTGTTCAACTAGCTATAAGTAGGCCTATAAAGGAATTGAAAAGTCCAGGTCAGTGTGGGTGGACAGGTCAGATACCGAATTTCACCCAGGAGGCCGGTGTCCATTTCTCTTGTGAAACCAATATCAATGTAGATTCAACATACAAAAAGTAACTTACATACCTAACTTAAGTTAGTATGTTAAGTTATGTAATTTCACCTATGTAACTAACATACTAGTAGTTTCGGTGCAAGACTGTCATCAGCAGAAAAATGACCATACAGGTCGTTTCAGCCACACAAAGTTACGACTCATGTTTACATTTATTGTGGCAGCGACCTCTAGTGGCTGTACAACGCAAAGATGGTAACATATTATAAATAGCCACAAAGTTATAATTTGGTGGTGGTGGGTTGAGTGGATGGACAGCAAATTAGTCGCTTTTCACCCTTTTCAGGACACCGGCGTTCAGTTCCTGTGTGAAACAAAACTGATTTGTATTTTTAATGAAGTTGTGTAATTTCTGTTTTTTTATGAAGTTACGTAGGTTACATAACCTACGTAAGTTACAGAGTAGCATTGGCAAAATTAGCTATGTTAGCCTTAAAGACGCTGACAGCCCCCCGTAGCCCCTTACCCTCTCCCTCACCTTCACAGGGGTGTGGGCCTAAATCCAAAGTCAAAAAGTCAGTAAAAGTCAGTAATTGTATGCATGTCGACCTCCGTTGTGTCGCTGAAGTCTCCAAGTGTTTCTGTCATGTGATGTAGGTCACATGATTTCTGAAACGTAGGTCTGGTCAGGAAAGGGAGTTTGAAATTACCGTTTCGGGAGGCATGGACGGATGACAACATTCAGGCCTCTACGCTAAACTTTTTTCCAAGGAGCAAGTGTGCTCCTAAATGGAAAAATTTAGGAGCTTATATATGGAAAATTATTTTAAAACTTTATAAAATATTGAAACAAATGTTTTGAAAATTTGGCACATTGAATTCAGCTTTCAAAACAATGATCACTCACCATGAATTTTTTTTTTTTACTGTGATTGGTGCTGGTATTGCTAGTTTTTGAACCAGGGATGGATTCACAATACACCAGCAGCATCCACAAAACCTATGCCACGCCCAATGTAAACAAGACTACTGAACAGTTTTACAGTAACTTTAGTAAAACAGAACAAGGGGAACGTGTTGCTCTCAGGAGGCTAGTAGGAGCACATACTGGCACACTGGCATCCTGTGCAGTAGAAATCTCCATCTTTCCACAACATGGAGGAGAAACTAGTTTGAATGAGTGTATTGGTGTAATATTATAATATTAGATAAAAAGTGAAATTTTATTTTAATCATATACTGTTAGTATGTTAATATATTAATTATATTATCTTACTATATGCATTGTAATGTGTGATGTGTAATGTATGTGATATATATCCCACAAACTGCATAATATTAATTTAATTCATTAAATCTTTATGCAAGAAAAATGGCCTGCAATTGGTGTCTAAATTTGTTGATGCTAATTTTTTTATGTCCCTCCCCATCCAGGCTGTGATTGGTCAGTTGACAAAAAGTGACATTGACGAGCACATAGACTTTATGAAAAGTTAAACATTTTGAAACAAAAAGGAACCTGTTAATAGCCATCTAGCCAAACCCAAAACATTCTTATCTTCTCCCTGCTGTCTTCTTCAAACGCTTATCCTGTGTACAGGGTCGCGGGGGGGCTGGAGCCAATCCCAGCTTACATCGGGCAAAAGGCGGGGTACACCCTGGAAAAGGTTGCCAGCTCATCGGGGGATAAGCTCATATGAGTCGTATTTGGAGGTTTGTTAAACGCTAATGATAGTGGCGTGATTGAAGGAAATGCGCATATGAGTCATATTTGGAAATTGGTTAATACAACCTATGTTGTCCTTTAGGTTGGAGGACTTGTTGTTTGGTGACTAAACCTGACTAAACTGTGTCCATTTCACGATGATAACCTCATGCCGTTTCACAGCTTTAACCACATGTTTTATTTTGAAAGTTTAGATCCACATTGTGAACTTCACATATAGAACAAGAATTTACTGTCTTACTTGTGGACAATCCAGTGGGGTGGATAAGCAGTACCACTGTGTTTTTGATTAGGTTTCAATACCCTAAAATCAGATACAGGAAGACACATCTGCAACCACAGACCGTTTACTGTGCTTATCCGCTTATGAAAATTTGCAGTTTAATCAATGTTATTCCAATTGTAATGTTTTATGTGCACTGCTTATTTACTACAACACACAAAGTAAAATCCATTTCCCCTAAATATTTGTATATCTTCTATCCACAGAAAAAAAAAACAACAACAACTGTTAATTGAAGGAACAGAACAAAATGTAATTAGCTACTTACACCCGTGGCTGTTTTCCCTGTTGAAATCACCAGCACACCAACTAACTAACCGATAAGCTGACCAAGTGACTGGCTGGCAGAACTGGACACTGCTGCCCGGTGTGCACCATGGCATGACCGTGCCTCTGACAGAAAGGCTTTCAGAAGCTCAGCACAAATCGCCACCTGACATCAGCCCAATTATCCTGTGTGTAGGTGTCCCTGTGCACCACTAGCCAGATGCTCAACAAAGGCCATGATACTACCGCAGCAGTTACACAACTCGTTTGTATAGTATTGGCTAATTATGTCAACATATGCTAAAAGATTTTCATATACAAGGGTGATGCATTATGCAGTGCTATTCAAAATATGGCTGAGATTAGTGGGTATTCTGGAGCCTATTCTCCAAAAAAAAAAAATGTTACAATTCCATATGTGCTTTGTTTTATTTCATTTGTTAAATGAAGGTTCACTTTTACGAGAAAAGGTATGTAAATGTGGTCACAAACGTGTTGGATTGTGATTGGATGACGTGCGTTGATAGAGGAGAGGGGTGAGAGGTGAGCAGGAAGAGAAGTTGTCCCAAATAGTTGTGTTTTATCGGCTAGATAATCGACAAGAAGACGTATTTGTGAGTAACACTCTAACCGAGGTCTGCTGTATCGTAAGCTGATTGCCGCTCGTTAAGCGAGTGAGTGGCTAGTTAGCTGTTGCCTGCTACGAGCTAACTCAGCTCAACACGTGCCGTCGGATAGACTGCGTCAGGCTCGGGCACCCGGAGAAGAAGCCAAGATAGCGCTCTGAGCTACCGAAAACGCTCCTCTGGCAACACTGGATAACCCTGGACTCTTGGCTACCCCCATCGCTCTCCTGCCCCGTTTCTAAGGCCCATGGACTGGTAACTTTTCCCTGTCGGACCACATAGCAAAAAAGGTACTGGCTATTGACTGTTTGTGCTCCAGTTGGAGTGAAGGCTCCCCAGCAACTAAACAGGCCTCTAACGCTTTATTTATTTATTTTTCTCATTGAGATATTCTGCCGGCTTGTGTTTTGAGTGAGGTGCATAGTAATTAATCACTCTGATGATTGAAGTTAAAGGTGCTAATAAGCAGCTTCTGTTTTTTTGTTTTGGGTGAACTGAGTTGCTCTATTGTCCAAACTAAATCTATGAAAAGCCTTGTTTGAGGGAAAAATAGTGGAAACACTGTCATTGTTTAAGTTTACATTTAATTGAATTAATCTTTTTGCCTTTTTATTAAACTTAGAGGGTACTTATTTTCATTCCAAGGTGTGGTTATTATTTTAGCGATTTCAAGGTTTAAAGTGACCCCTAACACACCACCTTAAATTACCTTTCTGCAATACAACTAGCAATATTCATAACTACTAAGTAGTTGGAAACCAAGAACTCAGGGCCCCTCTACATTTAGGGACGGTAGACAGGTTACACCCATTTCAACCAATGATTCCTGATGTATAGATTCAAATAATTTGACTCCACACTTGCATGCTTACATATAGTGTGACCATGCAGCATGCCTTCAGCTCTGGGAAAACAGCAAATTGTAAACTGGTAGCCATTTAAAAAGGACTCCCCATCCATTTTGTCGAAGCCGAGCGGGCTCACCTTTTTTTGTGTTCTACAGTGATAACGAAAATAGAAATCAATGTGTCTAAAGGAGCGTTGGAGCCCGATGCGTTAATGTGGAATCGATAACCAATGTCACAGTCATTTTTCCTCATCCACTGACCAGTAGAGGCCAAAAGGGAGGCAAGAGCTGGTCTGCACCGCTGGGGAGTGGCTGAGGGTCAGTGGGCTGAATAAGAAAGGAGACAGCAGAGGGCATGCTGGGATTCCTCCCTGATACACTCTTCATGCTCTCTCTTTCTTCCTCATTCTGCCAGTCTTCCTGACTGCTACTCACTAAATTGAGGTTTTAGTCTACAGGAAAATGTTAAGGAGCTACTTGCTCTCTGTGACATCACCCCAAGGTGGCAAATTATTAGTATTACATCAGGTAAAGATCACATCCTCAGCTCTTCAGCTGATGTGCACGGATCCTTCCAAGCTGAACCAATAACATCTTAGAGCTAAAAATAAATAAAGCAGTTGCCACGTAGTCACCCAGTCTGATACCAGCTACGACGCTCTTTGGGGTCAAAGTTGCGAAGACAAATTCCATCATAACAACAAAATGGGCCGACTATAGATCACACAAAGACACCATGCAGACAGTGAGTTCTCATTGTGCAGTCGTAGGATGTCTGAGGAGATCAGAATAAACAAAATCAGCAACAAAAATAAGTTGTCAAAATGTATGAAGCCTGACACCACAGGCAGCACAAATGCAGGCACAGGCACACATTCACAATCCCTCCAAGGCTCTACAATCAGACTTGAGACTTCCCATAGAAACCAACTCTGTAATAATCCTCCAGTCCTTAAATATTTATGGGCCAGCACCTACAATCCCCCACTTCCCCTTTATTATTTGTCAGCAGAAATTATTTAGCCTCTGGACGTCTGCTACATAGATAAATAAAAAATATAGGGGCACATCTAATCACTGATTATGTCGCTCTCCATACCACTACCACCAGTCTAAATATGGAAAACAAATCTTCTATGGTCTAGCCTATAGAATTGCAAATAAACCAGTGTTTGGTGGCAGGCAGACAAACACCTCTCCAATGTGATTGCTGGGGAGAGAAAATGTATACTTTTGGATGGGATTTGCTGCTGTGCTTTGAATGCAGGCAAACTGTTAAGCCTGTGTGCCTGCAAAGCTGGTGTCAACTATGGCTTCATGAAAAAAGCACAGTCTGGAAGCTTGATGCAGTTCAAAGGATTTTTGTTTTTTAGCCAGCATGCTTTTATGCTAACCCTTTTTTTTGGGTGACAATAAGCAAATGCTGTCTGCACCCAAGTTGAGGTGCAACATTTTCCGAGATGATGATGTGACCAAAAATAGCTTTGTTTTGTCTCCGGCTTTCTTTTTTTTGCTCATGTTTTCTCATTGCTTGAGAGGCTGGGCCACTGATTGCCTTCTAGGAATAACACATAGCTACAGTAAATAAAACCATTTAGTATAGAATGTGAAAGTAGCTCAACAACACCCCACATCTCCCCAAAATGACGCCGTACCCTCAAGGAAATGAGAGAAGAAGTGTGCAAGTGCCTGCATGTGCCGCCAAGTCTACAGACATGCAATGTGTGTTCTTTGGCAAGATGTGAGCATGCGCACAAAATGTGTCTTTTGAAGTGTCCCACAGATTAAATTACTTTCGGCATGGACGGTAGGGAGGGGGAAATTGAGAAAATGATTAAAAAATAAATGGAAAAATGATTTCCCATTCTCGGCCCTGTCACAATGGAGGGAGAAGGCAATGGGGCGATTGCATGCTTATTTGTCTGGTTGGGGCCAAAGCATGCCTGTTGTAGCTGTTCATTATAAGACATTACCAATTTATCCTCCTCTATCTCTCCCGACCACTGCTGGCTGGGGACTCCTGGGCCAGATTACCTAAATGAAATAATCCTAATCTCTATTCGCAGTTAATTATGTCCACAGGAAAACAATCCCAGCCAGGCAGGCACACTTTCAGCAAGCTGAATTGGTCATGTGATACCCAGCAAGTGACCCTGAAGCTCTCAAGCTACAGGCGGTTTTAAGCATGAGGGTGAATGGGTGTTTTGTAGGTTGTTTTCAGTTTGAACGTATCTCAGGTAAAGGGACAACTGAAAAACGAAACCTTCTCCATCCTGACAGCAACTTCGCAGCACACAGTAGCTGCAACACCATGGCTCACTCTAAAACAGCCATTTGCGAACCTGGGAAGCTTTCATTGGCTTAAAATCTATACCATTGACCCTGAATCAGATAGGCATTATCAGCTAGGATATCAGTCACACACAGAATACCTCCACTGTCCTCTCCTTGTACTGGGCCATGTACTCATCGCTTCAACCTCTGTATGTCCATTCCTCGCTTATTCTAAATTCTAATCTGTACCAGGGCCTTGGCATTTGTGTGTGTGTGTGTGTGTGTGGAGGGGGTTACTAGACGGAATGGCTGGGTTGCCATCCATTAGACTAAGTTGAGTTGTCCATAAATTGCCACATACACACTTCACCAATCGCCACATAATTACATTTCAAAGCCGTAGCGTGTGTTGACCTCCGAGAGGAGCTCACCGCCATAAATAACAGGCACTGTAAATCTCCATGCTTGGTACTCTTAGAGCTTCTTGACGTCCCGTGTGCACATGCTTGTACAAAAGCAGAATCTACACATGCAGGGTTCTCCACTGTACTTGTATGGAGGAACACAGGTGTTTGAGTATCTACGTAGGATGTGGAATCACATGTCTAGGTATGTGAGGACATAGACTCACACACATCTTCCTTCCTTCTTCATATCATTGGGTACTCTCTCCCTTGTGTACCCCTCCTTTTTCTGTCTGTTGTATTAGACACAGAGACAAGGCCTTTGTGGTTATTTAGCAATATTTAAAAACCGGTTGTCTTCCTGTCAAGTAACCTGTAGAATCGGGACGTAACAGGGAAGCCTCAGCAAGAGTTCAAGGATCGTATGCTTGTTTTGAGGCTACTGTTGCTGTAAATGGCCAAAGTCACTGTGATGAATTAGAATGGCCTGATACGGTGAGTGTGATTGGTTTGATGATATCGGCCTTTTTAAAAGAAATCTGTAAAGGAAATTATTTCACTTAGCAGAGTCACAAGTGGCAGTCTGTAAAACCCGCAATTAATCATCCATCATCTGGCCTTACTCACTTTATCAGCATGAGTTTCAATGGCAGCTTTTGTATCAGAAAGTTTTATACTTATATAATTACTTTTTAGAAATGCTTTGACATAGAAATATAGACACAAAATGTTGCCCATTGGCACTTTAAATCCAATACATCAAAAACTGATTATTCGGTTCTGATTATTCCACTTAACGCCAGAGTGCGGGACTTTGTCACATAAATGAACGTCGGTTACATTCAAGCCCTTGCCAAACAATTTCACACAATGCTGATTAAGCCCATCCCCGCCAGGTAAATCTCTCTGTATTTCACATTATAATGGGGTTTTTAAATCAGTGGCTGTGGCAACATTCCCAAACCGGTAGTGATATGTTTTATGCAAACCAGCAATAGAAGAGGGAGCAACCGCAGCAATCCAGTATGGCAGTGCTTAAACGTCATAAGCACGTGTCAACAGTGCTGTGTAATTACTCTCACAGTGATCACAGAGACAAAAATTACAGTACTGCATATTTAAGAAACTCTAGATAAGTTCTACAGAGCCACTCTAAAATGTCAGAACAGGCTAAAAAACATAGACTAAGCAACGCAGCTGAGAGATATGTTCTCAAAAAAACTGAACAATGATATAGTTTTCAAAGAAGACCCACTGGTAAGCATGCAAACAGCAGAAGAATGTGGAAGCTGAGAAAGAGCAAGGGAGAAGAAAGAAGCATTGCGTCCTGTGCAAGAAGATTCCAGTATTCTTATCTTAAATTGCTCGTACGAGTGTGCCACGGCAGATTCTGCAAACACTCCTAACTTCAGGTGACCCCCGTAAACATGATAAATGTCTTCTGTGCGTAAATGAGCACGTGTTCATGAGAATTGTAAATCAGTTTAATTAATAGTAAAAACAAGAACGCCTGAGTTCAGAGATTAAAGTCCTGCTTTTGGAGATCCACAAAGGAAAGTCTATCATTTTTAACAGCATCAGCAGTGGAATTAAGGTAATGGGGCTGGATCGGTGAGTCTGTCTGGGGAGCTGCAGCTCTAACGAGTTTACATTTGCAGAAGTCCTTGGTTGTCTAAACCATGACAACAACTCTCTTCCAAGGGTCTGCTGAGGCATCCAAAAGATTACAGTTCTAAATGACCTTATTATATACAGAGACAACCTTCGATTAGAGCATGATTGAAGTTGTTTTGCAGTTTGAGATCTTCATATTGAGGTTGCAGTGTTATACAATAGCATTTTAAATGAATGTGGAAATCTGTTCGTATGAGTTGTTTGTAACAGGCCCATTGTTTATGTCCCGGTGCTCCTCTCCCTCCTTTCACCCACGTGTTTGCCATCCATCAAGGACCTGTGTTGTGACCAGGTATAGAACTCAACTGGACCAGGTATAGATATGCCTCATGGGAAAGGTGTCGTCTCTGTCTTAATGAAACAAGAGAGAGCCTTTAATTAAATTTCTCAGGCTCTGTACAGTGAAATGACACTGGTTCTATGCCACTGTTCCTGTGCTGTTTTCAGACTCTTAATACAATGCTTTATTGGTTTAACATGTGAACACATCATGAGTACCCAATAAATTAGCAGATTCTGACCTTTGGTAAAACACTTCTAGTATAGAGAATAAAATAAAATCCCACACCTGACAACCTTTACAGGTTGAAAGCAACTCAGTGCCACTGGTATAGGACAGGAAAGATACACACAGATACTTTGTGTGTATTTGTGTATTGGGGTGTTTGTGTGGGTGTCTGCAAGGGTAAGGAAGAGTCATGTCTTGCAGCTTACCACTTCACATCCACATCCCACACTTATGATATGTTGACAGAACAAACACCAACAAAGGGCAAAAAGGGCCAAAGAGCACTCAGGGAATATGTGTGTATGTGTCAGTGCACTGTATTTCTGTGTTAAGGCAGTAAATATGAAACTTTGCTACAGACACAAAACTAAACAAACCAAAATATCTTGCAAACATGGTGCTGTGGTACTGAATCAAACAAAATATGATATGATATATATATATATATATATTTATATATTTTATGGGTACACCAAAATGTTTCTTTTTCCTCAGATGAGAATAATATAATCTAAAAGATATAAATATAAAAAAGTCCCTTTTTCTTGTTCTGTGATTTTGTAAACCCACAGAACCACAGTGGGTCCCAGTGGAATACAAAGATGGATTTGACTTGACTACTCCCTGCAGCAGGACTGTAAATTATACTAATTAGGGTTAGACCCATGTTAAGGACAAAAGCAGGAAATGAGGCGCAAATGCTCTAAGAGGATTGCAGTAACATTTGCTTTGCCTACTAGCAACCAAAATGTTAACTACTGTATGTAGTATCATTGAACATATATATTCAATAAATATAAATTAAGTTATGTTCACATCTTATTTTACAAAAAGAATCATTTTTTTCCCCTCTCTAACCTATTACCATAACTCGAAAAGCAGTAGTGATGACATACCCTATATTTTGCTGACATTTCAGTACCAGTGGCTGCGGTGCATTTGGACACAGATTTAAGTCTGCTAAATATAAAGTACAATATGCAGACTATTGAGTAATATTATTTTCACCGCAGCAACCATTAAAAATTGTAGTAGAGGAATCGAGACATTGGGCCGGTGTGTGTGTGTGTGTGTGTGTGGGGGGGGTTAATACGCCACATGCAATATAATATCTTAAAAAATATATTATCAAAGTATATACATTTAATCAAAAGAAACATACAAGATTCACAAGTCTACCATGGTGTAGCAATTGTGCGCAGAAAGCACAAACAAGTTGAAAGAGAATAAGACAGAGGTAAGATCTTTGCTAAGGAGTGCAAGGAAAATCCTGAGTGATCCCGGGGGAGATTTTAGAGGGGCTGACCCTCGGAGAAGGATTTCAAAGCATTGTCAGGTGTGAGGAAAGCCAAACACACACACACGCTGCATGCATCGAAGAAGGGACGTGGCAGAGCCATATGGACTAAATGGATTTAGCAACAGTGGATTGAGCAGCCATGCTGGTCAGGTGAGTACACATTCCGAACTGAGCAGATGCTTCACAGAAGGGGGGTGGGGGCGTGCCCACATGTTAAAATGTGTTTGTGTGCACTCTCTTCATGCAAGCATGTATGTGCTTGGGCCTGCATTCACACAGGTTAGTTCTCAGTATTAAACACATATGCTTAAATGGCACACTGAATAAACCACAAAATACACACACACACACACACACACACACACACACACACACCTATGCACTCTGAGATGCAGTTGCCAAATCTATCACTGTAATAAACAAATATGCACCCAAACTCTATAAGCTTTTCTGACATGGCATCCGGAAAGCCCAATCACAGCTAATAAAGGAGGCTAATGAACTGCTCTCATTATGTAGATGCTAATCATGTAACACAATCTTGTAATTTGACACACTTGATTTATGGAGGACCCCCCCCCTCCCCCAACATCCCCGCACCCCCTCCCAACACCGCGATCACTATCCACCCACGATCCACAACCCACCACCCTCTACACAAACTATCTTTTACCATTAACAATCTGAGCATGTCACAGTATGAAGCGTGTAGAGCTGCAACATGCATAATGAGGTGCTTAGGTGACTTATCGCACACTGAGACGATGCAAGAGGCAGAGAGAGAGAGAAAAAAACTGTTCACTGTCGGAGCTGTCGATGTGCGGGGGAGAGATGACATTGTCAAGGTGACCGACAATGATGTTTGAGTTTATGTGTGGGCATATACTGTATATACTAGCCTACACATTCAGAACACCTTTATTTTGGTTATCAGTAAGAATTTAATCCCAATCCTCCCATTTTCATCTGGAGATGAGATCAATTGCACCCAGTTTGCATTAGTCTGTTTAGGGACAAACAGGAAGTGTCAATTATGTATGCCTTTCATCTGTAGCATAAAATGCTATAAAAATTTCTTAAATCTCTCTTATAGTCTTGAATACAGTATTCTAGAAAAAATACAATAATTTAATATACTTAACCACTTTGTACAAACAGCAGACAATAAAAAGACCCGTTTGGATGGACGTCTATCAGCTCCCTTTGGAATGCCACTGCTAATTAAACTTCACAAAGAGAAAGCAAATTTTCTATTTTTTGTTTGTTTCTTTCTCATACCCATGCATGACCTAAAGTATGTTCACCATTTGCAGCTAGGAGCTCCTCCTCTTTGACATTTGGGACAAAAGTGTGTCAGAGTATTCTCAAAAATGAAGCAGATTGCGCTATACCTACTGACCTTTTCTTACATTTGTCTCTTTTCCAGTGTGAACACACAACATGCTTTAGAGTTAGTGTGCAACTAGGACACAGATCATATTGTTACCACTGCTCAAAACCACGGTGAGTGGACCTAGAATTAGTGTCCAGCAAGGGGAATAAATGAATAGGGGGCTGTGGGAGAGGCTCCAACCCTCATTAGCAACTGTCTATTGTCAAATTCAGAGTGAAGAGGGAGGTCTGACATGTGATCCACTGCTACACTGCTGTGTATTAGTATGTTTCGTTGGGTAACTGACTTAGAAGAAGGCTTCTTGTGGGTGACTGTGATGTTGATAATGATATTATTGATGATGGTAATGATGTTGCTGACAAAGATAATGATAATGACAATGAAGGAACTATTGATTACATGAATGTCAGCCATGACAGCAATGCTGTTAGTGGCAATTATATTTGAATAATGAGTAGGACGGTGATGATTATGACAGTGAAAATAGTGTCAATATCGATAATAATAATAATAATAGTAACACTGATTGATTTCTTTGTTAGATAAAATGTGAGTTTATTGTTACTTCCTTTTTGTGAGATAATGCATCCCTGCAGCATTGTTTTTTGTTCCATTTCTTTTTAAAGGAGACCTATTATGCTTTGGGCAAACCTTCAAATAATGAGGTAAACGTATTTAAAAGAAATCCCTGTGAGCCAAAACCTTCTGAACACTCATCCTACGACACTCGTAGCTAGACAAAGCCGATATATGGTCATTTGCTGCGCACAGCTACGCTCAGTGTGTCTGTACCACTCAGCAACAACAACAACAGCCTGGTAACATGCTTCAGGTCTTGGCCAATGAGAAGACAGTGGGCTTTGAGAGGGGGGGCCTTAAAGAGGCAGGAGCATCTACAGCTTGTTTCAGACAGAGGCTGAAATGAAGGCCAACATGAAGAGCCAGTATGAGAAAGAAAATGATTTTTTGCCATACGGATACAGAGAACTACAATATAGGACTCAAAATGCAGTATAATATGTCTCTTTCAATATTTGTTTATTCAGCCCACACAAAATTGAGTTTGTTTATTGTAACTTTAGGACAATTGAATCCATAACCTTCAGCTATAGGGACTTGAAGGTTTGGGCTCCAGTACCATGTTTACGATAGCATAAAACAGGTATGAGAATAGCACATAATGGTACAAGGGTGGTTGAGGAATGCATCTCAACCAACGCTTTGGTAACAATCGCTATTTTGTGAAATTTTAGCATTCAGCTATTGCATCCAATCCAACCCCATAATCTGCTATTACAGGATCAAATCCAATTTTCATGTCACAGAGGCGGTATAATCCCACGCCTTTCCTATAATACTGTCACAACAGATTACACCAACAATGTTTCCCCTGGTGATTTCATCTTTAAGAACAGGATTTGAATTCTTAAGATTAGTATAGGTTGATTTTAGTTTGACTTGTAAAACCAAGACTGCGTCAGTGTTTGGTGTTTTTGGGCTACAACCAAATAAAGACCAACCTAGCCCGGTGTAATATCTTTCTTATTTTGTTAAGGCCAACAATCAGAAACCCTAGCGTATTAAATTTTCTACCATTTCACAGTGTATCCTCACATTTTCAAATCTAGAACCAGAAGATGTTGGTCATTTGTGCAGGCCCATAATAACAACAATACAGATGACTCTCTGAGAGGCTTGCAAATGAAAGAAATGGAAACATTTCAAACAGTATGTGACTGATGATGTTGTATGGCTCATATCCCAATCCCAATCTATGGATTTCTTCTCTGTTCATTTATAGCCAAGAAGGCTTCCACAACAGCATAGCCTTAAACACGCAGCTTTGCCCTGAAGGAAATCAGCAAGACTGCAGCTGATGCACAACCAGAAGGTAACCGTAGTCAGACACAGAGTACACGGAGGAAAAGCTAGAAAGTTAAAAAGAAAGGGACAAACATGTAACAGATGGAACGGTCACAGAGACTGAGGGCGTCTTCGTTTATGTCAGAAATTAAGCTGTAATTCTAATGAGAGGAAAACAGTCTTCTCTTTTGTCTATCCATCTCACCTTAGGAAGCTGGTGCAGATGACATCTCATATATAAATGTGTCTGGAGTGGGAAAAAGACAACGAGAAAGGTGAGACGCCTGCAGATGAACTGATGTGGGAAAAGCCATTCTGCGTGCGTTAATGAGGATGGGGATATGACTGTCATGGAGTCAATATCAAGCACACCCTGGTGTGGTGGAAATCTGTGTCATTGCTGCCATTGTGTTAAGATATTGTTACATCCCTATTAGGGAAGCAGTCAGCGCAGAAAGAACAGACAGTGGGTTTAGACTTTATTTAGCCCTTTTTAAACTGCCACTGTGATCTCCATGTTTGATGAAATATTGCTGTGCTTTACGTTAGGTCGACATTGTAAAATTAGATATTTAATGTAGGCATATCACTATCTCTGCTACAGCTGCAATGGGAATGAATCGTGTAATTAGTTTAATGTAAATGAATAAGCCGGTTCAGGAAGAGCGACATTCTCTCCTTAGTATGCAGATTAAACGTAAATCACGCTCTCCTTGCCCTCTCCACTCAAACCCCTCCTCTCCACGCTAAAACTCTGACGGAAAGTTGAAGCTGAAAAACACTGTCACTGAAAAAGAGTGACATGAAGAAAAACACATCACAGTGCAAAAAAAATATCCAAAATAAAACAAAATTATTTTTCATGCCTGTATTTTACTTTTTCAGTGAAACTTCTTTTCTGTGCCAAAACAACTTTTTCCAGTACAAGTGTTTGAGTGCCAGTGTTTAAGTTTTCAGTTCGGGCCATGTTTACAGCGGCTCCGACCAGGATTCTGACTCCGGAGAGGACACAGGAGAGGAGCAAGAGGGAGGTCAGGCATCAGTCAGTGCCTGCCTCCGAAGGCCTGAGCAGGACGCTAAACCCGGCAAGAAAACCACCTCAGTGTTGTCGGAATGAGGGCAGACTGGACGCTACATTGACTCACCATTGCAGCTTGAGGTTCAAAGTGGTATTAAATGACATGACAGGCTGTGGCTAGCTGGTAAGCATGCAAACATAAGTAGATACCTCTGCAATGCAAGACATCTTTAACATAACATCATAACTCTGACTAATTGTAATTCAATTTGAATGTTTTAAACCTACATTCTGACATATGGGTCCTATAACACTGTCTATCAGGTTAGTGGATGACATCCTGTTTATTCATAGGATGTGCGTGTCAGCAGCTAATAAGGCTACGCTTTCAGACATGGGAGAATCAGATGTGTGGTAAACGCATTCTTTACACAAAAACATAATGAAGACAGGAGAGATTTAGTATTTAGCGGTGTAAAGTTTTGTGGCATTGGCATTGGACACCACACCCCCTTGCAGAGAGTATAAAAACAAGACAGGCCAATGATCGCTGTGGCTCAGGTGGTAGAGCCGGTCGTCTAGTAATCAGGGGGTCGCAAATCGCTCCTGATGGCTGGTGTGTTAGGGTGTGTTTATGGGTGAGCTTAGTATCATTGCGAGCGCTTTGGATAGGAAGCGCTGTATCGTTCCCAATGAGCAGTTGGCACCTTGCAAGACTCTGCCATCAGTGTATGAGTGTTTGTGCGAATGGGTGAACGTGACATGTGTTGTAAAGTTCTTTGAGTGGTCAGCAGACCAGGAAAGCACTGTATAAATACAAGTCCATTTACTCACCATTAAGTGTAATTGTCTTGTTAACGCATACATTGCCAGGATCTCTGGATAGAAGCAACAGCTAGTCATAAATTGCAATGGTGTATTCACACCAAGCAGACTGGAGTGTTCACATCTTTACTTTGGGGTCTTTGAAACAGGCCTTCCAAATAACAGCATCAAATGCCTGAAAATATATTTTAAGCCAATACATAGATATTTCTGCTTAAATCCAAATTGATCTAATTCCATTCATCTTGTTTGGAAACTAAAAAGGGAAGCATATCTTCATGTGATTTGACAGGAACACCAAGTTATGTGTAGCTCAGCAAGATTTCTATTATGACTGCCCATGGAGGAAATCCACAAACAAAACATTAGTATAATTTTGTTCGGGAAAAAGCTCTTGATGAAATGGTATAGGTCTGTGCAGCAGTTGTATTATGATGTAGGCTAAACAGGCATGCACAACATTTCAACGCTAAAACAAACGCTGTATGTCTGTAGTGTGAAATTTATTATTTGGTTCAAAACAAAAGTACTTTCTTGAAGTTTGTTACAAATGTGCCTGTACTATAATGCCAAACATATTCAGAAGTTAGGTGTACAAATCCACTACAAAGCTGCGGACACTGCTGTGTGTCAGTTATGGATTTAACCGTTTTTCAGTGTACAACACATTGGCACCTGCAAAGAGGCAGGCTTGGCAGCAAGCCCAACAAACAGCAAATCTCTGGAGTGCCGATGCCAGGCAATGGCATGGACACCCCATCACCATGGAAACAAGGTCCTGACTGGGAGGCAGGCTATATCACAGCCATGGAAAAATGCATAGTGGTGACAGAAAGATGGGAAGATAAAAAGAGAGAGAAAGCAACAGATACCGGTCAACAGCTGACAGGAAGAGAACAATAAAGATACTGGAGAAACATTTAGTCTTGGTTCGCTTCTATATGGATAATTATTCTTTCATTTTTTTCTGCTTCTTGCCATGAACCTGTCTTCACCGTGCCATTAAAATTGCTTTGGTGACTAGAGTCGTAGCAATAAATATACACAACACCTACAGTATATAAATATCAACATATATACATTGTTATAATATAAAGTTATTTAAAAAAAAAGGTATTATTCCTAAGGGACATCATTTGGTGTCTATGGTATACAAAACGGGCACTTTCAGCCCCATGAACAGCACCAAGGCTGAATGGGTTAGAATGGAAGACATTAACAATAAATAAAACAATAAAGTTCACATTTGTTTTTGGGCAGTCTACTGCATATTTCCTTCAATTTTCAACTTTCAGCATGTCAATGTTTCCCTCTTGGATCCCAAGAGACAACCAGTGCAATTAACATTTCACCTAATTGTTTTTTTTTTTTTATAATGCAACTATAATTCTGGCTAAGAATTTAATTAAACCATTAATAGCATCCTCAGTGTGAATGTTTTCCTCTTTAATCTGCCAATGCAGCAACAACAACACCCCCTCCCCCCAGCTCCATGTGACTTGATTTCCAAAAAGACACACAACCAAAGGAAATACATTGTAAAAGAATCAGTTTTCATTACGACCAAGACAAATTTATGCACAAGATCTTGTATTTACAACTTCTTACTAAAGCAGGATTTTGCAGCAATATTAAAAACGAGTGGCTCTCTAGGGAGTACAGTTTAAAGGGACTGTCCCTTCAGAAATCTCTGGTTTGATAAATGAGGGGGTACAGGAGTTATTTTATTGGAAAAAGAATTAAAAATCTATCCATACATTGACTGTAAGGTCAACTTATAAAAAGCTTGCTCCTTTAATTTCAAGTTTTAAGAACATATGTGTGTCAGTGTTTCATCACTGCAACCAAATCCAAACATTTACATATTTCTTCTTGTGTCCTTGTGTTACTGATGTTGCAACAATTCTGCCATGCACTGTTGTACATGGCATGCAATTGTGTAGCATTTACAACTTCATAAAGGCAGCACCAACCTCACATTAAATTCACCTCGGCGCATCACCCAGTGATCACGATGCCTGAAGGTCACTACTAAGTTACTGACTCGCGAGTAGTGGCTGTAATACTTCATACACACAAACCACAAAATCAAGTTCTTTATAAATGAAACTTTACTAAACTACTCACTAAACACACAACTAATAACTACTCAACACACAAATGAATGAGGACCACAGTATACCAAATAAAGCAGTGAATCTTGGCAAGATGTATTCATTTGTGGAAATACAGGAGACCACTGATTGGCTGAAAACAAAATGCACTGTTCAACAGCTGACAGATTGGTCACAGGGCACAAGGGCAATACTTGAAGCTATTCAATATTGTTTCCATATTGATGAGAGACCTTACTAGTATCCCAAAATCCCCTAATTACTCTTATTAATCAGTACAATCAACCACAATATCACTGTCAAAGTAGGCTGAAGATTCACCCCGTGGTTCAGATATCCAGGGGAGAAGCTGCTTTGGATGGAAAGGGGAGCTGCTGTGTCTTTTCTCATGTGGGCCAGCACTAAAGCATTTCCATACGGCCTCATTCTCTGGTTTCTTGGTGTCTCTCTCTGGGAGCTCTCCGTAGATCTTGGGCAATCACGAGGGTGCTCAATCCCATGTGGCCGCGCGACCAGACGATCTGTCTCTCTCAGCAGGCAGCATTGATGAGAACATCTTAGTTCACCCCTACTGGCATCTGATGGAAACACAGTGGCATCGTTTGGCAGATATTATTGAATGCAGCATTTTTTTCTCTCAGAGTTGGCCGGATGCCGGCCTTTCAGCACGTTCGGTGCAACTCAGATCCAAGTCTGGGATGAGGCAAAAGGCCAAAGGTAAGAGAATAGCAAAGCAAGGACAGTTTTCCAGAAAAAGAGTGACTTCATGATAGTCTTCTGCCAAAGAGGTGGTATTGTCCAATGCTAAACTTCACTTACCCCATCCTAAGTCCGTCCTGTATTAATTCTTTCATTTGTTCCAATTTGTTTCTAAAGAATTAATTAAGTGTACCACGTCTAATTTCCCCACGTTTGAAGTGTGGCCTCTTCAGCTGAAAGCTTTCAAAGACCTCTTACGAAGTCTTTTCACACATGATACGCATTGAGTAATAACTGATCGGCAGTGTTAACACAGGCTTAACTGTCATGAATGGCCATCATGTAAAATCCTCAGTTATTACAGTAGTAATTAGTTCAGGGTCTGTTGTCCCTGCATCAAAAGCAGCATGTTAAATTAAACCTTCATACTTCTCCATGCACAAACTGCGTAAATTGTTCAGTGGTCACTTAACTACCCATTAGTGTCATCCTCAAGCTCTAGCAGGGCCTGTTTAGTGACCTAGAGTTCATGGGAACAGCAAAATCAGGAAAAATTCCCTCATTTCTAAATGAAAGCGGTAAAATGGTTAATCATCACGCTACGACATTCAAGTAATCCCAATATTAAACATATGGAAAACAGATTCAAACAAAACATGGAAAGAGATTGTGTAGATGTGTGTTTTATACAGTACACAGATACTTTTTATAACGCACTCATAGTGTGCCAAGTGTCAGCTGTGCAGCTAAAATCCATTCCCCAGAGCAGGATGCTGTGCAAATGAAGGTCAATAACGCTGTAAACCAAACCACAAAACAACAACAAAACTGAGAACCATCAATCGTTCCTGGACCATAAAAACAGAGCAGGCACCATGGAATGCAACTGGACTGACATAAAAATAGGGAGAAAAATGCCAGCGAGCCTGGTTTAAAGTGGGAGAATATTATATGGACTTTGTTTTCCCGCTTTTTAAAAAAACACAGCAGTTTAATGCAAATGAATCTGTCGCAGACGAAACATCAAAACACAGCCAAACCATATATGTTCGAACTGAGAAACATCCCTGTCACGTTCGCTTTAATGTTCTCCACAAAATTAAGTATTGATTTTATCATCATCATCATCACTAACACCGCCATAACCACACTGTAGGTCATTTTAATCAATTATGCATACACTATTCAAACATGAGCTGCACATTTCTAATTGCCTCCCCACTGATGGCAACAAAGGCTCCATGCACCACAACGGTTTCCTCCCCATTCCCTGGTAAAATCAATGTTCTTCCCTCGCACTAATTCCTCCCATTAACTCCAAATCAGCCATTGAAAGAAAGCACGTTTTTAATAATGCTTAACTAAGGGTGTTGTTTCCCTGTCTACCCACCGAACTCCCTCTTCTTCCTCCTCTTGAATAGGTCTCTACAAATACAGCACAACCCTATGGAGCGTGTTAACAGCTCTTAGGGTTGGGGTGTGACAAGTGTTTGGAGATTTAGTGGGGAAATGAAGAAGAAATACATCTGGAGATTTAGTTGTACAAACACTTCTCTGAGGAGGCTGAACTTTTCTTGAGGCAGAAACAATCTATTTTCCCATATTTTAGCGTCCAAATAACTAGCAAGTACAAAATGTTTTAGGATCCCAGCACTAAATTGCTTCAGACAGTAGAAGTCCCCCTCAAGGACAATTCTCGCTCTGAAATCTCGCGAGAGGCGAGTTGTCGCAGGAAATGCCGGTAGAAACGAGGGAGAGGAGTTTGTTGTGTACACAGCAAGACTTTATTTCCTAACGGTACTCCAAAACAACAACCTCCTCTCTCCAACTCTGACTCACGTTTCTACCGCTCGTTTTCCTGCAATAACTCGCCTCTCGTGAGATTTCAGAGCAAGAACTGTCCTTGAGCGAGACTTTAGTTTCTTCTCAAAAACAAGCGGTGTCACCAGGAGTCACCCGTCAAGTCCAAGTCAAGTCTCAAGTGTCTCGTGGTTATAATGAATGTTGTATCACCTGCTGCATTCAATCCAGGTTGCTAATAAAACTGCATAGCTAGAAGGAATTCTGTAACTGTAATATGTTTTTCACTTACAGAGCACAACCATGTAATGTAAATGCAATTAATGACAGCTTATTAACTACTGTAAGTCAACACCAACCGTAGACTCTCAAACCAGTGTAATGTTAACTAAATAAAACTGTAGCATTACCATCAATAAACCTGTAACCTGTTAGCAGCCAGCATTAATAATTAACGTTACAGCATTAGGAACACGTTGAAGCCAGTTTGCAGCTGCCGGCTGAAGCCATCTACTGCACGGATTCCCACACTTTTTGTACCAACTAGTCATTTCGACACCAAAATATGTGAAAATAGGGCCCAGGATTACAAATACCAAAATTATCCTTTAAGTTTAAGCATACATTAGTGCAGAGAGTGTATGTGGATGGGCCGTACCAAGCAACAAATGATTAAAAAAGGTTTCCGAGCATTCCTGTCACTTTTTTAATATTTTCGTTGTAGTTCAAAATAAATTTACCTTTCAGTGTTCATGGAAATTTTTGTTTTGTAAAAACACTACCGCTCTATAGTTAACAAAGTCCAAGGTGCAACTATGCTGGCAGAAAACAATTCCAAAGTCTCCTCTTGAGAGGCCTGCAGTTGTTTGTAGTCTGTATTTGCATTAAACACAGGCTGGCAAACTGGAGTTCCCCTAATGCAAATTGGAAAGGCAGAGAAAAAGAAACTCCAGCAAAAAAAAAGATCAATAAAAATAATTAATTGGGTAGACTTTTTATTTATTTATTCATGAATTTGAAGGTCTGCAAACATTTACATTTATTACTATAACACTAACGCTAGTTAGGCACAAGCCAACAGTTGGCTTGTGCCTAACCAGACATCCCTTGTCCTGCAAGTATAACAGCATACTGGATACTTACTGGACAAAATAGAAACTTTAATCAATATCATCGATTTTTGACTTTGAGTGAAACCCCATTATGATAATATGTTATGATTCTACATATTTCGGCTGTCCAAATGAATCACTCTGAGCAAGCTGTATGTATTTAATCTGTTGTATACGTCTCATACATTTGTCATATCGTCATAAATAGCCATATCAAAAATGATTGTGATAATGATTTTAGCAAAGGCTAACACCTACCGTTTCCATCCGATTTTAAGTAGGGATTTTCCCCCTTTGAAGTGAAAATCTGTGGTGATAAAAATTTACTTTTGTTGCTCAAACCAGTCTATTACTTTTGCAGGACATCAAATGGTGAGTTTTTTGGTTTTTCCTTAATTGGTAAAATTCTGATGCGCTACTATATTTTCATTGCTCACAGCTTTTTATTTGCATTTTTACAGACCTGAGACCAATCTAAACAGCTTTCATCCCTTGTGTGTGGGCTGCTCTCTTATTTTAATTGCATTGATCTATGTTTCCAGGGTATGACATTTCATGGATGTTCCCACAATTGCCAAAAAAGAAAAATGTGTGTGGAATTGAGGTAAAACTGGAAGTTTAGTCTGAACTTGGCCAAAATCTGGTTCAGGTCTGAGTGGGCTCTGTTTGGGATTTTATAGGGAGGGGGTGTAAGACTAACGGCGGACGTGGAAGAATGGATTGTGTGTGTGTGTGCGCCTGCATGGTCTTGCATCTGTGGGGGCTTTTTTATCTTACTGAACTCAGTGACATTTACACAGCCACACCCACACCCATCCATCCACTCACCTACACTTCTACATCATGAAGGCATCTAAGCAGTACACGACTGCTAACAAGCTCTCCCTTCAGCTTGTTGTGTTGATTAGGTCAGGTAGTCAATAAGAACCACAGCCAGGGCCCTGGCGTGCCACACACTGGTGTCTTTTATCAGCCTTTCCCCAGCCTTCAGCTTCACCAGCAGTCAATACCCAGAAGAGACTAATCCATAACTGCAGCAGCAGCAGGGTGTCTACAGTGTGCCTGCATGATTAAGAGTGAACAGTTGAGCGGTGTTAGCACCAACATCTGCCGAGCCGGGAGCGACGCTTGTGTCCCAATATCGTAAACAGGCCGACCATAAAGAAAACAAATAAATGGGCTTCAGTTTGCGCACACACTAGTGTGAAATGCACATTTTCACATAAGACACATACATGCGGCTCATTTGACACGCAGCTGGAGGAGTGTCAGGGCTCAGCAGATAAATGCTTGCCCTGCAGTACGTGGAAAACATAGGTGTTTCCTCTGAGGATGAAAAGCCTGCACTGAAACAGAAAATTCAGCACACAGATACGTACACATGCTCCAGTGTGCGTGCACACACTAATTAACACAGGGAGTGTGAAGGGTTCCCAGCATACTGCCCCCAAGCCATATGCGTATGTCAGAGTTCTCTAACAAACACATATGGACAGATAAGCACACAAGCACACAAACACACACCATATCAACGCTTTAGGGACTCAATCACACAATCATTTGTAAAATTATGGAGCAAAATTAATTCATTAAACTTTAATTTCTGCACTCCATAAGTGGATCTCTCTGGACTGGCTAATTATGGCCCAAAAATATTTTGTGTTTCATTTAGATGAACACAGAAAATCCCTGGTGTCTTGACAGTGCTGACCTTTGAGGGAGCAGAGAAAACTGGAGAGTCCAAAATGGAGCATATTAGCTGGACTGCACCAAACGCAAGTAGTCACTACATCACCGCCTATTTTATTTGATGACCCACGAGTTTTGTGTTAAGCTTTGCTCTGCCACTTTAAGGTGTCACTGGGCGTAGGTGGAGGTGTCTTTATTTGCGAGGCGCTACTTCACATAATGCTATTATTCACCATGTGAATTTGAGTTTGCTCCTTTAAAAATAAATGTGTGCTTTGCAACAAAATGTGAACATGTGTAATTCCTACCCAGGTTTTAATGCAAACAAAATCAAACATCATTTAAGTAAAAAACAACATTTGCTAACACAAAATACACTGATTGATGAAGATGATGACGAAAAGCATGCACCCTACCTGCATGTTAAAAATGTTAAAAAACGGTGCGGTGGAACAACTCTCCACCCCTCACGGTGTAATAGAGTTTGCTGGGTGATGCACAGTAGACCCTGGCTGTGATCACTGTGCCCTTTGTGAGTGTGCGCCCCACGTGTGAGCAGTGTGTTTCTATGTCTGTGCGTCTGTGTAAAGCACGGCCGCCTGCCTGCATGACGGATGCCCCTCTTTGTAGCACAGGTTAGAAGGCATCCTTGATGGGATAGGCCAACTGTTCATCACTCCCCAGCCTCTACCTCTCTCCCGCCTCTCCCCCGCCGCTCCCCTCTGCACCTCCATCCATTCTCCACCTTCCCATTCCAGCTGTACATGACGAATGACCTACACAAGAAATGCGCTCCCCAATATATAGCCATTTTTCTGCCGCCACAAGCATTTGTTCACCCTTTCCTCTTATTGCAACTTTTTCTTTCTCTACCTCTTTTTGGCCATCCTCAGCCATCCATCTCTCATGGAAGGTTGGTGGTTAATGAATCGCCAATGTTTTTCATTTAGTTACAATCTATAGCCTGACAAGGTAGACCCATCTTTGCTGAACTAAGCCAAATGTCTTACCTTTGTTCAGTTACGCCAAAGATAGTTTAAAGAAACACTTTCTCTTTTCACTTGGATTGAGCTTTTAACTTATTTATTGGCACCTTTGAGCCTGGCTAAAACTTTTTACCACTTCTTTTTGTATTTAGTTTTTTTTTTTTTTATTCATCAGGGACAGACAATACTGATACCTAGCCTGAGTGCGTCTTTATTGTCTAAGCACACATCCTCTCTTATGTGTCGGTGTAAGAACATTAATTCGTGTTTACCAGGAGCTGCCAGAGAAGATACCCTGGGATTTATGCACACCCTTGTTTCCTCACTTCGCTGTAACTGCTTCTTCTGCAGCTACTCATCCACTTATCTAACCGGTGAGATGTTAAGTGAAATGCATTAGGGTTCAGCCTCACACCTAGCCATTAGCACCGAAGCTTGTTGCAGGTTCGCTTTTCACTCAGGCGACTAGCGGGGGAGAAAAAAAGAAAATCTTCAGAATCCAAATTACCATCCGCTGAAGCCAAAGAAAACATCTTCTGGGACAGAGACGGGGCCGTCAGCAGACTCGTTAATGGGGGCGACTTGATAAACTGAGTAATTCATCATCAATTTCCTCCGCAAGACACTGTGGAGACAAATTCTCCGCTCTTCTGGCATAGGGAAGGGGAGGGGGTGCCCTGTCCTTGATGATTAATTTGAATAAACACAGCAACATCAACATTAATGCTGATTGCTGATTAAGTTCAGACCCATTATGTCCCCCTAACTGAGATGCCCCCCTCTATTTTTTCTTTATTCATCTATTTCTCTCCATCACCTAGTCATTATCCCTCTGTCTCATTTTCTCTATCCACATCTTAAATCTCTGTGCAACCATCCCAGGGGATTGTCATGAGTATTTGTTAGCATCAGGTGCTTAAAGGTCTTGTAGCAAGGCAGTTAGCTTAAGACAGCCAAGATAATAAGCTTTCCACATTCTGCTCTCTGCTAACGGCTGATCCAATAGCTACAACACACCTTATTATATATTCTAGGAGCCCTAAAGTCCTAATACACTGGCTGGCACACTTCTTTGTTTATTCTCTGCCAACTAACTAAACTGGAGAGAACGCAAGTCAGGCGAGGTTAATACGAGAAGCTGACAATATATTGTAAATCTTGATATGACGAAAAGGCTGCATACAGTTGCCCTGGATTAGTGCTCGTCCAGTGGACGTTGAATCCTATTTGTGACAACAAAGCAGGCCCTATAAGGAATTATGCTACATGGATAAGGCCTACTTACACACATCCCAAAGGGCCAAACACAAAGCACATCCACCACTGCAAGCACAGAAGACTGCCTTCATTTGAAGGAAAAATGTGTTATCACACTGACGTTTTTTTTGTTCTGCCCAAAACACAGATTAGAGTAGAGAATGCATTGCCCTAAAGTTATTGAAAACAAAGGCATATGTCATTAAAACCACAATCACCTCTCCCTATGAGACGCCAGGAGGAATGTTGGTTGGTAAAACAGGTTGAGTAATACTGGCAGTCACACAGTGAAAGCTAATTGGGTTGAAAACGTCCACACTGAGAATACCGCCTTTTACAGCGGAGCCGGTTATTGACAAATAGACAAATCAAATAAGTAAACTCTAGACCGAAGGTGGACGTAAACCTTATTCAGTATGGCAAGCACACACACAGACACACACACAAAAAAAAACAAACACAAAGCTGCCACTGTTGATGTGAGAGGAAAACAGTAGGTTCCCTTTTATTGAATGGGCTTGTTAGAGCTAGTTCACACAGTGTCATGGTAACAGAATTAAAGATGTGTTAAGTGGCTGTCAGTTTAACAACTACTAGGAATAAAATTTCAGAGTCAGAGTATACATTTCACATCAAGGGAATTCAGGGGTACTCAGGATATATTTTGCAGTCAGTGCTTTTTTTTATTTCCATCACTTCATCAAAATCCTATACAATAAATCCCCCTCCTTTCTTTATGTATAGCTGTAAATCATATTCCCCCTCGGTCTGCCTTTTCTAACCGAGATATTTCATGAGGTATTGAGAGTGCTACCTTCAAAGTAGCTATGGCCCCGTTAATAGTGAGGTGAGTATGAGGGGCTTTTTAAATCATCCGTGATGTGCCATCTGAGTTCCCTGTTTATCATGTTGTCATGTGGCAGCTAGTGCTGATCACTAGCGCCAAAATATGATCTCTTCCCAACACTAAAGCATCTACAGGTTCTTAATATCCTAGGTTAGCCCAGCCTGTGACAGCCGGCGTGTTCTGCGCATACAAATTGCTGCTCCACTCTGCTCTCGTCCTGTCATGTAGATACGTGGCTCCGCCCGGCTACCGGTTACTTTTAATAGGGTTTCAAGACGAAGACAAGTGGCTCTGGGGCCATACAAAGGTCACGGCAATTTGGATCGCCACCTACAGCGTGCCTCTTCCCACATGCACGGAAGGTATATAGTTATATTTGCACAACCCTGCAGAGACACACACAGACGCAAATCTAAGCCTGGCGCTCGTGGATAGAGCTGCACATAAAAAAAAAACCGCACAAATTCCACATTTCATGCTTTTCTAAGTGCCTGGGAGGCAAGTGCCTTTCAGCGCCCTGAGAAGTGTAATTCTAGTGTTGCCATGACGATGGCAGAGTCAAGATGTGCCCTAAGCCCTAATGAGCTGCATGGGCTGACATTGAGGGCAATGAGGAGGTTTGTAAAAATAGGAACAAGCAAGACGGCATACATATGAACTCCAAAACATGTTGTGAACACATGAACACTTACAGGCACACACCAGAAGCACCCTCTGTCTGCTTCTGTTTGTCTAGGAGCGACAAACAGCGTCCACTTTAAACAAACACATCATATGCTCAATCATGCATGCATGCATACATACATAAATTGCACCGTTAAAAAAAATGTCATTTAAGCTACGGGAGAAGCTTCAGGCATTCAGGCTTTTATTAGGCAAGATGGATGTAATGAGAATATAGACCGATATTTGGCAGCGCCTAAGTGTGGATGCTGTTTGTGATCCAAGACCAGGTCGTGCAGAGTCAGACCACCTGTGGTAAGCAGCATTAATATCCAATCTCCCGCGGACTTTTTTTTCTGTAGTCAACAGTATAGGCTCTACAAAGACTAATGATCTATGCTGACCAAATGTTATTTCCTTATGCACAGTTGGCCAACAAAACTCCACGAGGAGCTCAATTTCAGAGACTCCAAAATGTGTTAGAATAGGGTGAGTGTAGAACCGGGATTTTTTTAAAAAACACAATGCATCAGCATTTTTAACTTAATTTACTGAGTGGATAGTAATTTTGTTCTTTCATTGCTACCATGTTGGCGTTTTGCCGTAGAAAGCAATTAAAATGGTCTCAGAGCCTCCTTTCGATTTTCAATGAAAGCACTGATGAAACACCAGATTTCAAATAGTCACATGGCAACATTGCAAAGGCGCGGACCAGTCTAAGCTGACCGCACTAAACTAATAATGGTTGGTGTGTATAGCGACGTGTAAAATGAAGTTGTCAAAAAGCTGAATGAGAAAGAAAGGAGCATCACGGAACCTCGGTGAGAGGGAGTGACTGAGAACCACAAAGCTTGTGTGCGTCAGATACGGGGATGTAACAGATGATTGCCTTTGTCAGGACATCCAAGAAGAGACCCTCCGAAAGTTTCCCTTCAGCAGAAATGTCGTTCAAAACCTGGACAACTTTTGACAGATGCAGTCAAGTTTCAGATTCTAATCTGGAGACTGAAAGGCCGGATGCAGGCTTTGCTTTCATAAAGATTAGTCAGCAAACACACGGAATGCAAGCTTTTTCTTGCTGACCAATATATACCTTTACATTACTTGCTTTTTATACGATAAGGGCTTAGGTTAACAGACGGATAAACGCAATCACTATATGGCTGAGCTGGTGTAAGGGTTTGCTACAATGCATAATGGTACAAATAGTAATACAAAGTGTGAGGTAGGGCTGTTTTTTATCATAAAATGAATGGCACAAAATTAATAGTAACAATAGTTTTAATGGATGATAAAGACTATATATCCACAACATTTTCCTTTACATTAACAATCATTTAGGAATTTAAGTGACTAGGATACTAAAGTGCGGCTTTATTCCTCTTTTACATGGTGGACAGTAAATATTGGCCTGAAACTCCTCAAATATAGACTTCTAAAGCTTGTACGGAAAACACCAGTAAATTCTGTCAGCTTGAGAAAATCAATATTTAATGTTTTATTCTTTATCCCCACCACAATTGAGTAAATCATAATGAATTACTTGTTGGTTTTATCTGTTTGAATAACTCTACAGCATGACTATGGCTCTCCTTCTCTTCTTGTCCAGGAAAGAAATAAAAGACTCAGTTGGGCAAAAGTTTATGAATGAAAATATATCATCAATGCAATCAACAGAGTTATTCCTGAGAGCTGTCCAAAACACTAGGGTTAAATTTAGCCATGGAGAACACCCTAATCAGATCAAGCACAGAGTAACAGAGAGACTCCAAACAGACTCTCTCCCTCTCTTTTTTTTCATGAGCATCAGACTGGATGAGTGGATGAGTGTGCCCTTAGGCAATATGAAAATCTTAGGATGTAGGATGACTACAGCTCTGCATTCTCTCACTACCCCTATCAAAAACTGATTGCAGAGTCCATGTTGAATGCCATATTTCTGTATCATCAAACTACAGTGGACCCCACCACGCAGATACAGAGTGACGTCCTCTATATATCCTGCATTAGCACTGCATCAGGGATTTTTTATATCCTGCCATTCAGTAGAGGAAACCTCATTGTGGCCTTTCATTCGTATGTAACAATTATTCATTTAGCTGACTGGACATATACACATTGGCGGACATGTCAGAGCTGGAATTGAACCCTGGTCTCCCACACCCAAGGCATGTGTCTTATCCACTGCACCATTGCCATCCCCATGTAAAGTGAACAACAACCCAAATTTAAAACAATCAAACATAGTGTTTGGCAGGCAACAAAGTCAAGCTCAGCTCACACTCCCAGCACATCAGCTGATAGCAGCCATCTTAAAGCCAGCCACATCAGCTGACAGCTCAGCTGATTCCTCTCTTAGCATTTATTGGCAAAAGCCATACAAGGCCCCTTATTTAAGCTGCTCCAGCCTGCTGCTTCCTCTGCAAGCAGCTTGTATACCGCCGCCACCCAGCTCCTCCTTTCAGGCTGTATCTGATTAATCATGTCATTCTGTTATTTCTGCATGCTCAGTTCTGTACCCTGGAGGGGTCTTTACTGCTGCTCTCTGCCTCGGGCTTTCCATGTATGCACACGGATGGGCAGGTAGGTGCTCTTCCCTGCCTTATGACTTTTCCACATAGGCGCGTGCAAGGGCAGGATGATCCCAGAACCGAGCCATACCACCAAACTTAACTCACTGCGACGCACATATCTGTATCTTTGATGAAAGTTGTCCTGACTGAACAGCAGTTTCTGTTCCGGGTTGGGGTATGATGACAACTTTACATTGCAGATGATGCATATACAATTAGGTATGCACACTCAGAGCTTTGAATATACTATGGCTGAACCAAAAGCAGCTACACTCAAGCACATGTGGGCAGTTATCTCATTGCACTTTTCATATAGAGCAGGTCGAGACCCTACTCTTTGTAATACAATTTAGAGAGATCCAACAATTCCCACCATGAGCAAGCACTTGGCGACAGAGTGGTTTAGTGTGTAGCATTTCAGTCACACCTAGTGCTGTAACTCTGGTGTCTCTATGTATTTTCCCTGGTTTCTCTCTCTCCCTTGTCTGCCCGGTGTATGCGTGTTGTGGGCGTGGCTACCTGGTGGATCGGCCATCCATCTGGTTAAATGCTCCTGGCTTCCTTTTTCTTGATGCCAGATTGTTTTGTCTTCTGGTTCCCCTTTGTCTCTTGTGTCTGCTCTCTAGTCATTTTGTGATTGCTTCCAGCCATATCCTCCTAACGTGTGTTTTCTTTTCCTGTGCACCAGGATTCCTATGTACATGTCGGATCTCGCCACGCTGCTTACCTTATCTCTGCTAGCTGCTAGCTGAACCACTCTCCTGCCAGCCCCAGCCTTGCCAAACACCACAACAACAGGTGTTAATAAAGTAAAATAAAGTTGCCTTTTTACCACATCGTGTTGTGTTCTGTGTCCGCTCTCGGGTCTGCCGACAAACAAAATATAACAATTTCTCTGTATAGATGTATTCAGCCTTACATATTCCGTCTAAGCCACAAGACTGATATGGGATTTTGGTAGCAAATAACTAATAACTCACAATGTAATGACCCAAAAATGTCATGCTTTGAATTTTTTTTACAACTATTTAATCTCTGATGATTTAGAAAAGCCTAACAGCTCTTATAATTTATTGACCATAGCAGTTCCTTTAAAACATACCAATGCAATTAATTTAAAGTTGTTAGGGTCTTTGTAAATTAGAGTCACAAAGGGTTTATTGCAGGTTTAAGTAAAATCCTCTTATACCACGCTGTAGAGATTTCTAAAGCCAGGTGTGGATGAAAAAACAATTTTTTAATGAAAAGCAATGTCAGAAGTGATATGTTGCTGTATCCACAGCCCAGCGCACCTTTTTTTTTCTAGCATGTGGTGTTAATTGAATCAGATAGTGAGTATGCTCTCCTGCCCACCTCCAGCCCTTTGCTGCTCTCCTACCCTCCTCTTCAACCCTGCCAAGAGAAGAAAGCAGCTCTCCCTCCAACGCAGCCCTTCCACCGCTTCTCTCCTCTCACTCTCGTTCTCTGCCTATCCACTTCTCTCTCTCTCTATCCGCCAACACAAGCTTCCTACCTGCAATTTTATCATTCACTTAACCTCAGCCATAATGCATGTTTCATATTGTCATCTTGCTTGATGAATTCCCGATGCGTGTAGGTTGGGTTTTCTGCTTTTCATCAGACATTTGCATATTTGTAGCAAATACAAAGCTCTCTCTGGGGAGCATCCCTTCTGTTGTGATTGAAACACTGCACTGGTAACAGAATAGCACACAAGGTACACATTTACCAACAGTGATTACTCTTTGAATGGAGCACCTTCTGAAGAGGAGATACTGTCCTAGAGTTTTGTTTTTACAGTAGTAGTCACAAGAATAAAAATGCTTGATTATTATCGAACGCCTATTGTGAACATTGATGCAGTAGTGGTACGTTAAAGTGTTCTTTAAATGAATATGAATAAAACAACACATTGCTTTGCATGATATTACTACTGTCATGAATTCCTAAACAGTATAAACCTGCACACTGGCCTTGTTATGTCTCTAGTCACAAACAAAATGCAATAATAAAGCACCACATCAGCATCGTGAAAGTTATTTTTGCCAGGTTGCTGCTCTGCAGGAAGTTCAGTGGCCCAAATGAAATGAAGACATTGCTAGTTTTTTTTTCTCTGCCTGAACTCCCTCTGCCAGATAATTGATGGATAAGAAGATGAATCTTTTCTTTTCGTTTTACCCAGTTTTAATTAAATTTTCTCTTTTCTAAATCACTTCTGCTGAACAAAGCAGTGCCTTCTTTCTTTGACTGCCACTTTCTAAAAACAGAGTACCTGGTATTTTAAGAATTTTCAGTCAAAACACAACACTGTCTTTAGAGAGGGGAAACAATGTAAAACATGACTGTGATAATAACTGCAAACCTTCTGTGAATATTCTTTGTCTGTGTCTGTGCCAAGCTACCTGAATGCCTGTAGGTGAGGCAGCTGAACAGATCCATCAAATACATCTGTCTTCCAGTGTCTCGGTGTGTGTTGAGATGTCGGTGAAGCTCAGAGGGAAGCCTCATTAACGTAGAAACTTCAACATGCAGACTCAAAGGCATGCAAGAGTGCGGTGGGGCCCAAAAAAACGCTTTGTGTCTCCAGCCCTGACTTTGACCACATTTAGTCCCGCGTCCAAGCTGACTGAATTTCTGTCATGTCAACAGAGGCATACATCATCTAATTCATGACTAGATTAACTAAGTCAGGCCAGCAGAGCAAAAAAAAAAAAGGTCTTTGTTAAGGACTCAAGTCATGGAGTTGCACGGGTTTGAAATGGCAGAAAAAAGGAAAGCAGACTGTGGAGTGTTGCCGAGCCAAAGGGGCGTGAGGCAGGACAATGTCCCTGATGGGATGCCATTTGTGAGGGTGTGTATTCATACTGACCCGTTCTCATCATGACAAAGAGGGCCAACAGTCATCTATCACTCTGTCTGGCTGAGTGTGTGTCAAGTGCTCGGGTCACGCCACCTGCTGCAGGTGGAAGCGGTGTAGAGTGGTGGGCGATGGCCAAATACTGAGCTCTTGGTCCTGGCTGGGTTTCAATTGTCGGCTTTCTCTAACCCACAGCTAACAGACCCATCAGACTCCATGTCCTTCATTATGACCCCAACTTCCACTCAGCCCACAGAGCAGGGATTAAGAGACTGCTGCAGTTATAGTGCAATTTTCATGATACTGTTAGTCTTCAAAGTAGAGGTTTGATAGTTTAATTTAGTAACATGTTACTAATAGTTCAAACTGAGCATAGTGTAAAAGATCTGCAGGGTTAATAGGGTTGTTGATCAAATTCCAGTGGCTCAGCTGTTACTTTGGCAGGTTCTGGGACTTGTTTCTTTTAAAGCGTCAACTGATCTGTGTGTTGTCTTGAATCAAAAGTTGCACTGACTTCCCAGCGTATCTCTCGCTGTGTGATCAATCAGTAAGTTGCTATGTAACCATGTTATTAGCCGCAGGGAACTGAAATTACATATATTCGAAGAAAGGCAGAGAGCAGAATAAAGAGTCAAATAGAGTTTGTGCAACATGGTCGTTTCAGCTAGGCTGGATCAACAATAAAAGGGTTGACAATGAGTCTTCCTGTAAAGAAAGGGGAACACGGATGATTCTGAGAGAATAAAAAAAATGTAAACAGCCACCCACCCAGAGACAAACACCACCAACCCCAATCTGAAGTGGTTCATGAGGAGGAGGTTGACGTCGTCCCCTGCCATCTCAATCACAAGAACACAAAGCCAGAAAGTCTGCACTGGCAGCAATCACTGGCCAAGTGGCTCAAATCACAGCACTATTGTTTGTCCAAAACCACAATCAGAGCTGTATTGTCAGAAGCGCCGTTGGACAAAAAGGCATGTGGCTCCCTAACACAATTAAAAAGCACTTGGACAGTGAGCTGCAGTGTTTGTAACACTGCATCAAACACAGAGGAGATTTTCTGTAGCCAACAGTGACAGAATCCATCTGAGGTGGCCTTCCAGTGAACAACTTTAAGGGAATGGACTCTGCTGGTTTCAACAACGTACTGTGAATACTCAAGGAACAGTATTACTCTCGGTGTGTGTGTGTGTGTGTGTGTGTGTGTGTAAGGCCAAGAGACAGACTTGAAAGGTGTGCCAAGAAAACAAAATATATGAGTTTTGAAAGCTAATAAAAGATACAAAAGCTACTGGACCACAGCTGACAAAAGTCAGTATTTGTATCAGTGCCAGTACCAATTCAATAACCATTTCAATTTACAAGTATTTCCCACACAATTGTATCTTGGCAGGATGGAGTGCCTTTAGACTATAGGGTACCGATACACCAGAGAAACCCAGAATATGTAGAGCAGGGGTATTAAAAAAAAATTTCCCGAAGTAAAGGTCTGGAACATCATAACCACAAACTTGCTTTATCATTCAGTGTATAATTGTATCAACATATGTTTTTAGTCAACAATTGACTGTCAAATCAAATATTCCTACAATATTTACTGTCAGTTTTCACATCAAACTGGAAGTATAATAAATAATAACTACTCTGATAATACATTCTAAATTTAAGTCAACTAAAATAAAGGGCTTCATTTCAGAAAGAAATTTAATAAAAAGTGTAGCTTGAAGTGACTGAAGTGCAGTCTCAACCAATTTTATAATAAACACACAACACATCTTAAGAAATTAACAGCTTTAATACCTCTTCTTCTCTTTCATTCCCTCTTAGATACCACTTCCCTACTTTCTCTTGTTCAGTGAGAAACGTGAGCTCTGGCTAGGACTGGAGATATGTCAGATATTCTGGTTTTGAACTGCCCGTGAGAAGAATGTCCATGTAAGAATCTGTACATTCCTGATTAAAAGCCATGTGAAATCTTTTTTCTCTTTCGTCTCCTCTCTCCCTGTGCGTTTCTCACTTGCGGACTCGACTCGCAATGCTTATTGGAATGCACAGATTTGATTGGTTGAGCAGCATCACATAAGACGATTGCAACACGTGCAACTGGTCCGTGAGTTTCCTGGGGCCGCTAAACCAGTACGGTACATGCTAGAAAAGCTGTGTGGGTTATAATAGAAACGCTCCGTCACGAGGTAGTAATTCTCAATAATAAATCAGCAGTACGTCTGGGTCTGTAAAGGACGGCGGCTGGCTCCGGATTTGGCCTGCGGTCCGCCAATAAGTGACCTCTGACGTAGAGTAAATGTTTATTTAAATGTTCCACAATACAAATGAATGGTGTGTTGAAAGTAAATTCTAAGCTGTATAGCTACATTTTTAGTATGTTGTAGGCATGTTTGTTCTTAATTTGAATGATCTGTTTTGGACTTTTTGTGAATTAGCGTAACTAAATGCTGTAATTCTTTAAAACATACGTTGTTTGATTGACTGTTTCTGTGTTCTTGTGAATAGGAGTTGATTGCACTAAAAGAAACCATAATTCAGCCAAGTTCTATCATATCTACCTTGCTAGCAGATTCAACATAAGCGAAGAGATGTCAGTCCAACCCAAATATTTTCCCTCTGTTAGTATCCACACATATAAAGAAAAGTAAATGTGCAACGTTACTACACTCCTGCAGCGGATTTTGAAACCAATAAAAGACACAAAGGACGCCCCAAATGTAACACGCTCTGACCCAAGAGAGCCTCCAGTTAAAAGAAACAGCCTGCTGAGAAAATGCAATGAGCTCACCACTTCTAAGGTGCAGTGAATGGAATAAAAGACCCCACATCAACATCTCTACAATACAGCGGCGTGGGGGAAGAAACCAACAGAAAAATACAAAACTGAAGCCTGTAATATAAATTCTTTGAATTTTCTCTTTGCTTGTCTCCTTGTGTAACATTGCATGGTTGAAGTGTGGTCAAAACAAAGACAAAGGTAAAACTGTAATGAATTTTCTCTGAGAATGAGTGAGATAAAAACCAGCAGCACATAATTTTGCAGCTTCTCTGCCCCCCCCTCTCCTTATTCTTTGCTGCTTTTGATGTCTAATGTTAATGTTTTAATATCCCTCACATATTCGCATATTCTTTCTTTTAGTCTTTCAGTGTCTCCATAATTCCACAGTGGATTTTTCATTGGGTAAAAACACATCTTTCATATATACTCTCTTTCTATTTGTCTCCCAAGAGTAAGGGGGAATAGAAAAAAAGAAAAAAGGAATTCGTATTAATAAAAATGGCCCTGCCATCAGCTGGGAGTCCGACATGTTGTTGTTCCCAATCAGAGCAGAGGCTTCAGATTCAGCCTCTTCCTAGCCAGGCTGATTACAACCTGTTTAGAATGGTGATTAGGAAACAGGGAATGTCCGGATGCAGAGCAGAGGCAAAACCAAGAGGTGGATGATTTTTTGGAGTCACAATTTGGGTGTGTCGGTTTGAGCATCACAAAAAAATTATATTAAGTGATCATAAATCTATTTAAGTGTGTTGTTTTCTCAAAAGTGTGAATGCCAATTAAAGAAAAATAAGAAATAACAGACCAAGCTGTTGACTGAAAAAAATAATCTAGACAGCACTTAGAGAGCACTTACCGCCGCCAAGGCTGCACAATCCTAGAACGTTATTTTTTTTCTTCTTAGAAAACTTTATATTTTTGGAGGAAAGAAAATGTTTTTTTTAAAAATGTGTTTGTTTGTCAACGATCATCCCAAGTTACCGGTGCCAGTAGTGAATTTTTTTGAGACTACAGAATTGTGCAAAACAGCAAGTCAGTCACACATGGGGCCATTTTTTACGATTTATGGTCAATTCACTCTATCATGATGCAGCAACACCACCTATAGATTGCAATCAAATTTTAAGCTGACATGTTAATGTGTCATCTGAATTCAAATTCAGTTACGCATACTAATGGGACTGCTGAGACAGATATGAACCTAAAAGTGACAACATGTTGTAACCACAACAGCAGTAAAAAAAACAACACCGCCACCCACTCTGCAAGAGACTGTTGGCCTAATGCTGCCTGCCACTATAGGGAGCAGCTAACTGTCAAATTCTGCTCAAAATAGCCTCAATTAGATTCAGTGGTGATGCTAACTGACACTAATGGTGTCTACTGTGCCTCAACATTTAGCTGCAGAAACAAATGAAACTATAACTTTAATCGCAGCACTATACAGAAGGCCCTACCTGCTCCCTGCAACATTGTAACACAAAAAAATCAGTTATTTCATCTTCATTTTGACATTTCCGTGAATTCTGCTCCGGGCAGTGTTGCAACCTCGTGCTATATATGCGCTACACTTTGCCTGATGACCCCAAAGGCATGGCACCCAATCATTGTATGATATAGGTATCACTCGCAATCTTAGAGGACATTATTTGGGACAGAAATCTGACCCGTCTCTGTTTAAAAGACAAACATGTGTCACACGAGCAGAAGAGGTGAATGGCCACACAGGTACCTCTGCATCGTGTATGTATCCATTTGCTTTACTGAAACAAAATCATATACACCAACTGTTACACTAACCAATCAAGTGATATTATATTACCAACTATCTCCATATTATTCTGTGCATCTTTGAAATAAAACCATCTTGTGGAGATGTTTTATACATTTCCTTCTCCATCCACTACACATAAATAAACTGAATTTCATGCAAATTGTACAGAAACTGTTGACACTGAATTGCATTGTAGACCTCTGGGAGTAACAGCGTCAGCCTCAGACCCAGAAATGTGTCCATTGCTATTCACTGTATATTCTCAAAGACAATAAAATGAATGCAATAGAAAAAACTTAAAAAATAATAAAAACGCAATATAGGTGCAAATGTGACTGTCTCTGCACAGCCCACGCAGCTGTAGCCCCCTTCATATACACATTAACACACACCGACAACACTCACAACCACGCAACACAGACCCCACAGTTATACAGTGATGAAGATGTTGTGTAAGTTGCATGGAAGGTCATCCACTGATATGCCCATTAAACCATGTTACAGAGTAAAGGCTGTTTGTCATAGAGGCCCCAGTGAATCAGAGCAGTCCTTGGTTACACCCCCAGGAATTTATCAAAAGGTTCCTCATGGATGGCATACTGTCCTTGGAAGAGAATTCATTCTAAAGGGCACAATACACAATAGAGGTCAACTTCAGCTAACACCATGCATTGTACAGTTTCCCAGAAAAAGTTAACTGAAAACACAAGCAAACACCAAACTGACGTGACAGCTGTCAAAGCCTATACATTGCTTGATTGGTTTGATTGAATTTCTTGTTTGCTGCGGTATCAGGGCAGACACATTGTTAGATATTAATCTTTGAACCACTGTCAGTAAATTCAGATTTTGCCATTTATATTGCACCTCATATTTTGTTCCACACCTGACAGACATATAAATCTGAGTGAATATCAGAAACCCTGAGAATGTATCATCCCAGCAAATCAGCTTCAAATCAAGCAAGAGGGGTGCCCGGAATGGCCAAAAGATGCTTTCTTTTTTTGTATTATTATTACTGGCAATTCTAACGGAAGGGGGACACAAACACTTGTCAGCGTTCTACATGACATCCAGGCCTGTTTTGAATTCCAGTCAAGGCGGTGATGGGGCCAGAGCAAAATGGAGCTATACCGCTGTCAGAGGCTGTCAACGCTTTAATAACCGAAAGCTTCTCTGTCGTTCTCGCACGCTGACAGGAATGCAGATATTTCCTTTGGCTGTTTCTTTGTCCCTCGACTCCTTTTCTTTATCCTTTCTCCAAAGCCACCATCCGCATACCTTCATCAGGCTTTCTTTTTTTGCTCCTCCCACTTTACAGCTCTTTCAGATTAATCAAATAAACGTTAAGAGATATGGAGTAATGCCAATATTTTTTTGGCTCCTTTCTTCTTATCCCCATCTTTTTACTTCTCTCTAAGTTTCCTCCAAACTAGCCCTTCCATAACTAACCACTTTCTCTCTCTGCTCCTTTCCCTTTCATCGCCCTGCAATATTTTCTCCTCTCCCCTGCCCATCTCCTTCTCTCTCCCTCTCTTCTGATCTGTAAGGCTGCTCGTGTTTCTTAAGTCAGCCTAATCTTACAACATCAGCTCTGTAATGCGTCTCATTATGAGTGGTGGGCATGGCAATTAGAGTTATAAACCCTTGCTCTCCTCTAACTCTCGCTTCCCCTTAAATCCACTTTAATTCGAGCTCCTGAGTGCTGCACGGGGGGTGAGGTTATATGTATTCAAGGCCAAAACTCCAGTGCAGTTCAACTCGCACACACTTCAGCTATACACAAACGCACACCACCCGCTGATTCCTAGCATACCATGGCGCAGATAAACATAAAGACGCCATTGGAGCAACTCCCTGAAAATACGGATTATCTCTTATAAGGAGGTCCGCATCCTTCACACCTCAAAATAAGGTGACTTTCTTTTTCTTGTGCTGTGAAAGGCAGACTGCATAGGATTTACACATGTAGATAAGAAAAGCTCACAGCCAGTGGGTTAGGATATTGTTGGTGTTCTGCAGGCTGTTAACCAAATGCACATTTTAATTTAATTAGTCTATATTTTTAACATCCACAGCCCTCCATATGGCTCTTTCTCCCATGAGACCATAAGGTAAATAAAGCTTTCTGTATGTACGCAGTGTATGTGTGTGTTTCACTGTCTTCCCCTCTGTGAGCTAGTGCTAATGAGAAGACACACGAACGGAAGAAGCCATGTAAAGTAAGAATAAATAGGATAACCATAGAGGGAGGAGCAAATGTGTGTGTGCTTCTGTTTGTGGGGGTGTTTGCACTGTGTGTGTCTGCTTGTGAGATGTGCAGCGCTATCGCTGTGTATAGGGTAGACAATGGCATACTTGTTCTCTAATTGCGTTTCTGCTTCACCTTCTGTCAGTAAGAAAATTACAATCCATCCCTTCACACGTGACCAATGAATCAAAGAGTGAGGAAAAATGGAGGGGCAGATTGCAAGAGTCAAATTCCACATTTTATCTGTGACTTTGCTCTGGTGTTTGAAAAAAGGGCAAATCTTCCACCTGAATCGATGTTTATGAAATAAAGTTAAACAACGGTGGGTGACAAAGATTGGATATTGAATAGTCTCCTCACTGTCCTGTACTCCTTACTGCAGTGTGGAGGCGTAGAGGAAACATAGAGTGAAATAACAAATACAAAACAATAGCACAGAGGTGTAAAGGAGTACTCTTTGTTTATTAACGCGTTCTCTTGATTCAGTATTGTTTTTGACGTGATACATCTACTTTCAAACTCTGTCTCTCACTCCCCAATCAAAAATATCCAGTAGCTGTGTAGGTTGACCGCTGCTTTTATTTCAGTACAAGCCAGCTTGTTCCAAATGAAACATTTTGACAGTGGCGATTATTTTGAAACATTAGTAATATGATCAGCTCTGCACACGCGTTTTTCTTTCGTCCGCGGGCAATCCGAGCACCCGTGAGCTCCGTTTACATGTATCAATTTGCACTTTAAATCAAGCCACCTTGTGTGTAAACAGAGCTTACAAGCAGCACAGCGTGAGAGCGTGTGCCATAAAGCCTACAGGAGTTTCCCGCTCTTCTGCATGCCACAATGCACCATCTTCTGTGACCCATAAGATTCTGTCAATATCACAGTGAGCAGCATTTACTGGTTTTGGCTATTACATGATTATCTTGTGTTTTGATAGTTTCCAGGGCTCTTTGGTTCAGAAAACCCAGAGGAAACAGTTACACCTGGTTAACATGCCTGCATAACCAGATTATGAACTTCATGTAGCCTAACTGGATAATTTTGACAGACAGTCAAACAACTAATCTCAAACATCATTAGATCTCATTCATATTCATAAGTTACACTATTTGTAATCCAGATATGGGGCAGAAATATTACATTACAAATATTGTATGGACACTGGCGTAGATTAATGCACAGGAGGGACTATGGAAAGCCAAGCAGTTTAAAAATATGCGATGTTAAAACTGGGGAGGGCAATGTTTGAGAAGCGAGCAAGAGATCCAACTAAAAAAATCCCTCCATTCAGGCCTCCCCCCAAAAGACCCCAAAACACATTTTTAATGCGTAGTAAGTAGGGCTAACCCCGAATAGTAAAAGATTTGTTGCTTTGATGGGCGGAGCCTGAATCGACTGTCAATCTCACAGTCGAAGCTTCGCAGCGAAACGAGGATCATGCCATTTTGGTGATACGGGGGTGCTAATATACAGCCTACTACAATATACATTTGAACATATTCAGCTGTAAATGAAAATGTAAATAAATTTCAAAATCGCAACCCTAACCCTCAAGGTAGGGGGCATCAGTGTTGAGAATATTTCTTAAGGGGCTTTGTTGATGTAACAGGGAAAGGTAAGACAGGTCTAGCTTAGAGTAATTTAGCTGACCCCATAAGTGTTTATTGACATTCTAGCTTTAGGTATTTCTCACATGTACTTGTCCTTGTCAGGGAGACAACAATAGACTGATTAGTTAGAGTCAGCAGCTCAGGCGTCAGGCTAGCAGATATCAGTGTTTTCTAGGAATCTTACAAGGTTGAGTCTTACAAGAATGTTTACAAGAACTCACTGGCTCCACAGGTTAGAGAAAACTCATGGATAGTGCTAGATTCCAATATGACGAAGCATTGGAGTCTAAACATCAGATAGATTAGTTGTTCTAGGTGAAAGGTGACTGAATATAAAAACCAACAGGCACTAGGGGGAAGAGAGAAACATAAAAGGGACCAAATGATGGTCTCTACTTGAGATTTGTTGTTGGCATTTGACGTGTTCACGTGTAGTATGCTGGCACTGGGTCTCCGGGCTCAATAAACCATGCTATGTTAAGTCTCCGAAACTTCCTGAACCTGGCTCACAATTATTCTTCAACAATCAGTGCACGTGTGTGGGCGTAGCTTGTATGTGTGTGTATGTGTGTAGTGGCAGGAGAGGATCACTTGCTGTAGAGACAGAGTTGTCCGCACCTCGCGGGACGTTCGGGTCATTTATCACCACTGACGAACCACACAAAGAATATTATATCGTTTTTAAATAGCACTTGAAATAGACCCACGAGGAACTGCAATAAGCATGCCGCACGGCATGCACGCAAAACTCGGCACGAGACTGGTGAAGGGCAGGCGAGCAGAGAAAAACTGGTCAACAATAAGTCTCAGTTTAGCTGGAAATGGAAAGTGTAAGTTACAGTGGCTAATAAATAGAGACTGCAGCCCTGGAACTTCTCAAGATTAAATTGGAGCTACAGTGTGTAAACCCATCCCCCACCACGCTCGCATTTTCCGCGCACAAACACACGTACATGACTCGACTGTCAGTCGACTACAGGCAAGAATTGACAAAAATCAACAAATGCAAAAAATAAAAAATACAAAATGGCCTAGCTTTAACAACACATTGACAATGCGTGGAATGTGTGATCTCAGATGTCAGTTTCACATGAAGCTGAGCCATTTGGCCACTCGTCCACTTTGAACTGGTGTCAGAAGTTCCCATTGGCCGCTGAGCACTGGGGTCAAAACATCTCTGTAAGCCTAGGGGTGGCCTTACACTATTTAACATGGTATGAATCCTCTTATTTCCTTGTCCTTTTTGTGTAGCCTAAAAATAAGATATTTGAATAGCTCCATTACTGCCTTTTTTGATAAACAAGCACATTAGTAGACATTAAGCTTAAACACCATACATCATAATGTTAGTTTTCTCTCATTAAAAACATTAACATCCAGATCATTGTAATGAATAATATGCCTTTGGAAAAATACAACAACATTTTGTTTGGATTTTAAAGCAGCTCCTGCGTCTCAAACAGATGCTAGCCCTGCAGGCATCAGCAGCTAATACCAATAACAAACCTATACAAAAAAAAGTAATATTCTCAATCTGCATTGACGAAAATGAATCACATTATGCAATACAAATGAAAACCAAGGTTAATCCCACCACCAAAATTCTAAAATCACCTTCACATGCTGTGTAAAATGTAAATAAAAACGTACGGCAACGGAGACCCACTGTTGAGCAGCTGAAATCCTACATCAAGCAAGGATGGTGAAACATTCCGCTTTCAAGATTACAGCAGTTGGTCTCCCCAGTTCCCAGAAGCTTACAGAGTGTTGCTAAAAGAAGAGGTGATGCAACAGAGTGGTAAACATGACCCTGTCCCAACTTTTTTGAAACAACTTGTTGGCATCAAATTCAAAATGCGCTTACAATTTTCCAAAAACAATCAACTTTTCAAGAATTTCATAGTTAAATATGGGGTTTCCTTGTTTTGCACATCATCACATTTTGTTTTTATTAACATTACACACAGAAGAACTTTTTTGGAAACAGGTTGTAGCAGAAAAAGCAGGCAGCCACTAACCTATAGAACACTGCTATGAAATATTCTATTTTATAATTTATTCTTTTATTTACTTGTAAGTAATGCGAATTTTCTAATACTTAAATGACAAATCTGTGTGTATCTCAGACATATATGGCCATAAGAAAAACTTCAAATGTATCCTTTGGAAACAAGAAACCACAGAGTTGATACTGCTGAAGCTGCACAAGGCTTTATTAACTATTTTATTAACAGAAAATATTTAAAATGTTTCAAAGTGCATCTGACTCTACATCAAAATACCAACGGAGATAGACAATTATGAGTAAGGTTTTTTTTTATATAAGCTTCAGTAAATAATAAAAATGTTCAAAAATACTAATAAATAATATATCACCTTCACCCCATCCAAAAACATGTTATTTTTTATTGCAAAAACTGTATAAATTACCCCAGTACATATCCAGTTCACTGACATATTACTCCAGTAACAACAGATCAGAGAAAATTCACCTCATGGTCCTAACTACCCAAGGGAGCTTTACCCTTTCCCTTCACGCCCTGCACGCTTGAACTGAGCCTCGAGGCATATTTAACTTGGAGTCTTTACCCTCTCTTGACATGTTCAAAAGTATTGTAAAATCAGTTTTGACAAACCAATGTCTCTGTCAATTATCTCTGATCCTTGTATGTTTCTGCTTGTGTCTGGTTTTTGTTTTTTTGTGATGTTATCTGTCCATGTCTGTTCTTTTATAGGAATACTAGTTATTATATTACAGCTCTTCATCTTGACTAGGACTCCTTGGCAGAAGAGATATTGCATCCCAGTGGGACCTTCCTGGTAAAATAAAGGATAGATTTTGTTAAAAATAGATTTTTATTCTAAAATATATTCAAATTTGGTTGTGCAATTTGGAAGTGTCCCACATCTGATGATGTAATGGGGGAATGCTCTCCATCAATACCGTGCTGGAAGTCCATTTTAAATTTTGAGATTAATTTATCCAAAACTGAAAAATTAACTGATTTCAAATTGCTGCAAAGCTGTGTGCTATTTTCAAGACCGCATCGACACGCTTATCTACATGTTTTTAATTTCAACCTCAGGTTAATGTGACTTTATCTGCCTTCAGGCTTCTTGATCACAAGCCGACGATGATGTGAAAACTTCACTGATGTTAAATAATGTTCAGTTGTGATAAAGGCTGAAGTTATCAGTAGATCAGCAGTCAATAGCGGCCTCCTGCTTTACAAGAGGATCATTAATTTGCACGCATCATAATTACATGCCAGAGTGCTCATCCTGGGAGCCGATGCAAGACATTGCTGGATCGACATGGTTCCTGTAACTAGTGGGAACAGATGCAGGAATTGTCAAAAAACAGTATCATTTTAGGAAGTTTTGGGGTTTTCTTTTTTTACTATGGTCACCTCTGTTCTGATACGAGACTGTGGCTCTGTGCTTCTTTGAATTTGACTGTCAACTGGAAAAAGAGACTCAAATGCATCACATTCTAACAAACACATTGTTATTACCTCTTGAAGGATAATTTCGGCATTTTTAAACCTCTGCATATTTTCGTGTCTGAAATCTTGTGAAAAGCGAGGTTGTAGGAAACGCTGGTGGAAACGAGGGAGAGGAGTTTCCATGATGTTGTCAGACGTATAACAGTCTGAGCCGGTCGGTGGCAAAAAGAAACAGTTTTTGTTTACGTAATTTTGACGGGCACAGTCCTCCCGGAGGAAAACGTTGCAGCAACAGTAGCTAGTTCGCGGCTGCTGGCTTAAGTCATTTACTGCACAGATTCCAAAACTTTCTGTACCTACTACTCACTTCAAAAATTCTGAAATGATCCTTTAATATACACTCAGTAACTGTGACCTACTCAACTTCACGTCTCCAGCAAGCATGGCTATGTGATTCAGGCATCATTTTGTTTGTAAAACGGACCTTCAGATATCTGATTTCATACTTTATCAAATTAAATTATCATCTGATCTGCTCATATTTAATTTTATCGTCGTGAATCAGTAGTTAGGCAACAAAACATAACGGGTGTCTATGCCTATTTTGCTCATTGGCTTCATGTCACTGTGTGAAAAAGCCAACTCGGTTGTACGTAAAAAGAGCTTACCCGTCAACAGAGTAAGACGGCACACAGCTTTCTCTCTCTTTTGCATGTCAGCAAACACTGAGCTTCAGTATATCAACAGTATTATACAATTAATGGGCATTTCAATATTTAATTGTTTTGGAACAGCTGTCTGGAGGAAAGGTCTCCAACAAGACTGGACGTCACAGTTTTGATCTATGATTGACAGCCACATGTCTGATTTCATGCATATCATTCTACAACATCATCTGATCTAATATATAGTTATTTTCAGGCTGTTATTTGTAATTCGGGGTACAGTGAGAAATACTGCATGTCTCAAGCCCTTCAGTAGCCACAGAGCTGCAGGCTGTGCCTGGTTCACTCATTAAGTGGCTATAATAACTGTTTATTTTAGCAGGTCTGTATTTTCACCATTTCATTAGATTTTCCATTCTGCAAATATGTTGAGACATTAACTGGAGGTATTTTCGAAGCACAGCCCTCTTCATCTGCAGTGACATAACATCCTTGAAAAAATGGAAGAGGGACACAATGAGGCTGAGAAGAGAAGTGTTGCATAACTGTCTCATCTACATTAATTACCTGTCAGACAACAGAGTGTAAGCTTTACAGTTAAATAAGTCAGAGATGGAAAAATGATACATGAAAAAAATGATGTCTGTTACTGATGTTGTCTTTTTGTTCGGTCTTATTGTTATAGCAGGTTTCCTATGTTTCAGTATCAAGTAAACTGGCTGTATATTGTCTGTCAGTTGCAGTAGGCATGAATAGGATTTTACTGTTCAAGGAAAGGCAGAGCTGTTTGAAGTTAAAGGAAGTAATATGAAAGAGGAGAACGATAACATAACAGTAGGGGATTAAAATTCGTTTAGCCTTTTTCATTCACTTTTTCCTCTTATCTGATATTTTTACTAACCTGCTTACTGAGTTGCATGTCTAGAAATATCTGCTTTAAGGGATATTCTATTTCAAATGCAGACATAAACACATTAATTCTCACTCTCACACACACACGCATGCACGCATGCACACGCACAGTCCGAAGAGGAGGACGAAAGGAGAAGTAGAAGACAGTAGGCTGAATGATGATGATTGTTTCTGTCAAGTACATATTTTTAGCATAGTGAGCAAATGTCATTCTATGGAAGCTAGGCGCTATTGTACTGCCGTAGTACGTGTGTGTGTGTCTGTGAGTGTGTGTGGGCATTGTGTAGGCACTAGCAGGATGACGTACTTTTATGATGTCATCCGTCCTCTGGAACAGATTGGATTTAATTGGGCGGTCGTTTCACAGCCGCATGCCCTTTTTTAACAAGTGCATCTATCAATCACACACACACACGTATACACTCACAGCGGTCCTAGTAAAAAGTCACTCATCTCTGCTGCAGAGTGGAATATATACCTCACCTCACATTACACTCACTGAAGTACACAAGATTTTGTGTGAGTGATTTATATCAAACTGTACGAGGACTCTTAAATTGTACACACATACAGTACACCAACATAAATTACTCTCCATAAACACACACCGTTGCCCTATTGGCTCACTTGTTCTCACAATGTTCGCTGAGACCCTTACAACATGAATCCTATTGTGACTGTGCGGTGATATATCAACCTTAGCCTCATAGCCTGGCTGTGTTCTACCTCAGAGCAAACCCTGTGTTCTCCTAGTTTGCAGGCCTTAGTAGCACTGATAACACTGCAGGTCTACAGGCCCCCATTTATCACCTCCAAGTACCGGCTCGCTCTGCTCCACAGCAACACCACAGGGCCACAGAGGAATAGCTGAAGGAATTGAAGGAATTACTGATATTATTTCTTTCCATTGGTTGTTCAACTTTGCCTTTATGTAATGGGAAACTTGACAATTAAAATATCATTGGGATTTATGCAACTGACAACACCTCCTGACCTTCAGACATCCTGTCCTCCAGTTTCTGAGGTAGACAGCCAGTGGCTGTTCCCATCATCTCAGAAGAAGCCTTACATGTCTTACCCACTACATTGGCAAAACAAAATGCATAACGTGTGGTGTTGCTGCTGACATGTTTTTGCTGTTGTGTGTTTGTGTGAGAGAACACATTCTCCCTCCCAACTCGTCACATATCTACACTTGGTCAACACCCCTCGGTGTCACTTTTAAACACCCCAGGTACCCCTTGGCATAATTTTTGGATGTGTATGGCTCCGCTGTCAATTTAGCAACAATAAATATGCAACTTCTGGTTAGGCTTTTAAATGCTAGTTAACGTTTTGAAATGGAACGTTATTTACGTTCTAAAACATTGTGAAATGATGCAATTTGGTTAGGTTTAGGCCCCAAAGGTACTTGGTTAGGTTAAAGCAACAAAACAACTTGGTTAGGTAAAAAAAAAAAAATCATGGTTTTGCTAAAAATAGCGTTACTGACATGACTTAACTTACTTAAGTCACGATACCTGCACAACTTGCACAACTTACGTAACCTAAGTAACGAAGAATAAACGCGCATGACTTTTTGTTTCATACGGGAAACGAACACTGGTCTGCTTGAAAGTCCGGTTTCTGGCCCACCCGCTCCCCCGTGCGTTCCAATGTGATGCCATGGTGTCTGTCTTTGCCTGTCTTTCCTCAAAAGCTGATGTATCACTTTAGATACTTGTACTGGACAATGTACTGTAGGCTGTGGACCATCCACTCAATACTTCTGTGATAGAGCCACTGACATCAAAACATCCAACCAGCAAACATTCACACTCTGTGTAAGACCACAAGCCAGGAAACTGGGGTCCTATCAAACTGTAGTCCACCATAAAACAGCAGAGCAGCTATGCAGCAGCCTCAGCCACACTATCAACTAGGCTCCTGGCCCCTGGCTGTGGAGCTCTTTTCTGCTGGGTTATGAGATGGGAAGTAACATAAAACTGGCTCCTGAGACGGTGGAATACAGATTTTTTAAAAACCCACTGTGTCTTATCATACAAGGTAATACAGATGGGCTGCACAGTACTTAAAAAGTGTAGAAAGTGCAACTTTATCAATTCATTAACTTCTCAAACCTTTTTTTAGATTGACTCACAGTTGCCACAATGGCTTAGCAGACTGAAAACCTGTTTGTATAGCATGCAGGGCATTTTGCATGCCTGATTGCTGAAAAAACTAACTAAAAGAACTAAAACATTCTTAAACATTAGTAACAGTTAAGCTGGTAATAAGCTACTTAAATTGAGATATTTCATTAATCAGGAAGAAAACTATTTCCTGTGTGCGTGTCTCCATAGTGGCGGTGATTCTGGTGCTATGGAGCTGCAATAGTCTATGTATGGATCATTTGTCTTTACATTTATGCACTGGTGTATGTGTTATGCTTTCATTCAGCGCATACTGTGTGTCCCCTGCAATGAATGTGTGTGTTGGTTCATATCCAGACAGGTTGATTCATGGACCTCATCCCTCCTATTGGGTTCCCTATCGATCAGGCTGGCTGGGGGCTGCTGCTGACCGTGGCCTGGGAACCACAGAGCAGTTATCACTAACAGATACATAGTGGCTGAGGCGATGTTGGATCCCTTGGCCCCAGGGCCTTACAAGAGGGATGGGGTGAGAATGTGTGTGTTGCCCCCTATATCTCCCTGTTGGAAATGCCATAATCATGTTGAAATTGTCCAATGATTAATGTAGGAGTGAGATAACATGGGATCAGATACAATTGTTGTCATCAATCAGGAAATGAGGGTGTTGGAAAAATAAAACATTTCTAGCCGAAAAAGTATTAAACACTAAAACCTAATTTTGATTTATAGTTAGCCCCAGTGACCTGTATGTTAAAGCTGGGTCAGGCAATTTATTTCAGACGTATTTTTTGTTATATGTGTTGAAATCCTCTTTACATCCTGACAGCAATAAATAAATCAAATGTTCTGACACAAAAATGAAAGATATCCGTTTGTGTCTGTGGCTGACGCAAGACTGTAATAAGTGTGGCACAATAAATCATGCGTAGATTATTAAATCATTTCTTGGAGGTGACGTACGTTAAAAGAGTGTTTCATACGTTTCCTATATGTTCATGTGAAAAAAGTCTACATTGTAGTCAGAATTTAGGGTACCGTGTTGTTCATTCAAGTCAGATAATGAGATTATCTTTGTACAAGGGGGAGGCAAACGTTGTCCATATAAAGTGATATTCTCTCATTTTGCGTGTAAGCTGGTGATGTTAACTGTTAAGTGTACTGGGCCACGGCAATGTTTATATTGTACTTCTGTGGCACTGTGAGGTTCTGTAGGTGTTTATTAGCAACTATTATCATTATTATCAACTGTGTAATCTGCCTGGTTAGCAGCTAAGGAGATGTTTGCTGTTTCTGTAGCAATAGTAGGAGCATGGTGGATAACCTGGATAATGAGGCCGTGCATAAGGGAGCTCCAGTCTCTCATACTAATGTTAGCATTATGTTTAACTGTTATTGTTACAACTGGATGTGTTTTCTGTAATATTAAGGAATATGGTGTTATACTGAGCAAAGATTACCTGTACGGGAATGTATGAGACGCATTACCCTTGAAAGAGTTTGAGAGGTGTGATCTTTGATTTTTGAGCATTTTTGGTATTTTGTCATTGTTTATTTTGGATGAGTCAGATAAAGAGATTATCTGTGTACAAGAGGGAAGCAGTAGTGTGCATATCAAATGAAAGGAGTAGGATATATACTACAGTTTGCTTACAGAAGTACAGGAGGTAAATTGTTTACACCATGGCCAATTTGTTGACATTAATCATACCAAGGTTTCACTTATTTGACAAATGATGCAGTTTATGCTTAAAATGCTATTACTCTATCCACTGTCTGTCTATCTGATATTTCTTAATCTTTTTTTTTTTGTCTACAATGCAGCATTTCTATTTGTAACTCGACAGAAATAATCTTTTTCTTTCTGTCTGTACAGTAGAAAAAGGGCAGAATCTGATTTTTACATTAGCACAGGTCAGCTCAGATATCTGCTGTGGCACTAAATAATCTGATACCAGCCAAGAGAAACAGGGAGAGCGTGTTTTGTATGCAGCTACACGGGCCAGAAGCTCAGTGTCTGTCATAATGATCTATGAACAATCTGCATCGTTGTGTTATTCTTTAAATTTGCGCAAACAAAGCAAACACTCACAAACACAGACAGATTATTAACACTAAAATCAGAATGCAGGGTGCAGTGCTTTATATAATCAGTACTTTCACAAACCTTTGCTTAAATCACTTCAGCCCAGTTAATACTAGTTCCATATGGATAATAATTTCCTGTAGTCTTGTTTGATGTCACTTGCATGGGATGAGATGGATCCCACAAATAAAACAATATTAATAAAAAAAATACCATGTATATACATTGTATACATTGTATTTTTTTATTAATATTGTTTTGGAGTTGAGGTGTGTGGACCTCACGCATGCTTCAGACCAGGTGGAAACAAGGTTTTCTTGAGTCAACCGAGTGTGAAGCACAGATGCGGGGAAGTAGAAATAAAATAATAAATTAATGAATTGAACAATCTAATATATGTACATCATTCATTTATGAGGTTGTTTGACACCTAACTGAGTGTGTATGATGTTATGCAGACTACAAGGCCATCTTTGCCAATCAAAGGTGTATTTAGAAATGTTATTTTCATTAATTGCCTTTACATGTTTTAATTTTTTGTTTGTTTTTGTTTGTTTTTGGTACTTTCCATTTGCTCATCTTACCTCTATGTTTCTTTACATTTCATCAGATGTTTCAATATCAGCCCCTTTAACTCTATTCCATTATGGATTACCTTTTTCACTCTTCATGATGATTGACATGTCACTGCTGATTATGATTCATCAGGCTTGTGCACCATTTCACAATGGCTAAGAAACATATTTATTTAAATACTGTATGTTGTTCATATTTTTACAAACCAACCATGTGTACTGACAGCTCAGTAAATCTGACACGAGGATTGTTCTTCTGCACATTTAAACTCTTTCATGGTTGGGAAACTCCACAGTGGGTGACCAAATTAGAAAGGAATTAGAAAGAAATATTAATACAAAGCCTGTTGGGTGGGTTTAAAAGACTTTGGCAAACAGGCATGATGAAAAACCCTTTAAGTTTCCCTGTGTTTTTGTTTTTCCTGTCTGTACGGTTTGCTGCTGCCTGTGTCTGTCATCGTGTCCTCAGACCCACAGTCACGACTCTGAGGCAACACAGGCAAGTGTTGGTCTCTATATGTGTGTGTGTCTGAGAAAGAAAAATCAAGATTGAGTTATCAAAGCTCAGAGTTGGAGCTCATTTTTGCTTCTATCTTTTTATTGAGAGAATGAATAACTGGTAGAGCGCAGCCCACAGAAAACAGTCTTCTAATAAGAAAGTGTGCAAATCTGTCTCATGTGGTGGTGCTTGTTATCCCCTGTTTGCAGTGTACACTCACAGCGCCATATACATTAAATAAAAAAAAGGAGTAAATGTAATCAAGTAAGGGAATGAATGTAGTATATCAAGTCATAAGAGTGACGTGTGTGTGTACGTGTGTGTTAATGTATGCCACTGGCCTTGGGCAGTACCCAGCACCAGCTGTCAGTAATAAGCTGTAGCGGTTAATGAACGCTCCATCTAAGCTGTGGAGCTACAGGGCACCAAGGCCCATTTAAAGCAGCGGCCTGGCCCTATACTTAGCAAACATCCCTGCTGCTCCAATAATATAACTACATTACTCTGCCCCTTTTTTTCCCCACACACCAGCTCCTTCTCTACCCCCTCCTGGAGTCAAATCAACCTAATAGATCTGCAATGAGCCTGAGTATCGTAATGAAGTTCAGCCTTGGGCTCGACGCAAGCTCCAAAGGACGTCATGTGACTTAATGCCAAGGAGGATTTTTGCACTACTTACAACATAGGGGGATTGGCGGAAGGGTTAGTCAAGTCAAGATGGAAGGACTCTATGTGTTTTTTTCTGTTGATAGTCTTGCTTCCTCACGATTCTGCAAGTGTGTCTAACAAAGAGTGCACGTGCCAAAAAACAAAAACAACTCTTACACGCCGAGCTCACCTCTTTCACGTGCTTTGTTCTCCATGAACCTTTGAACTCGGTATATTGTTTTTCCCTGAGTTTTTCTTCCCCGTCTGTCTTTGTGCTCCTAAAGGCACTCATCACTTCCCCAGGGGATGCAGGTCTTCCTCCCAGTGTATGTCAAACCCTTACTGCAAGACAACGTCTTTCAAGCGCTTTGACTCAAATTATAGGTGTTTAATAAAAAACAGGAAGTACGTCTCCGCTGTGCTGTGATCTCCGAACAAGATGGAAAGATTTAGTCCCATTTTTTGAGTGAAGGAAATCAAACCTGAATTTTGGGGGTCTGTGCAGCTTCCCTTTGATTTGAGGATTAGAGCTATGGACTGTTCATCGCTGTCTTAACAATTACTCTGAGGCTAATGGAAGTGGAAGCCGTTAATCTTCACATGCTAGAACCAATGTAGATCTAGCAGTGCTCTGCATCTCATATTCCTAGTGTGTAGTCTCACACTGCTTAGCTGAATACACTAAGCTCAACGATCACGCGCCATCAACACACCATCATTTATAACCATCCGACGCAATTTCTCAGCAGTCAAGATATTACAGTTTAATTTATTCGTTTGAGACGAGACATGGGTAAAATATAACGACAGTAGGTTTGAGTGATTGCCATGTCAGGGTTTTCTCCAGCGTCAAAAAAATAAAAGGGAAAGAAAGTCAGCAAAGCAGTTAGACAGCCACTGTCAGCAGCATAAACATTTTACAAGTCAGGATTTATTGTCATTAGTGTTAATGATGTCATTTCTAGGCCACACTGCAGCCACACTGAATATACAGTCATTTCTGGTTTTATATACTGGGAGAAAGGGTCCAACATGCACTCCCCCCCTAGCCTTAACATCTGTTCTGACTCCTGTGCCATGAAGACCTGAATACCTAGATGTCAAGAACTTGAACCAGCTCTCGCCAGAAAGAAATAGTAACAATTGCACCCCTGATCCACACACTGTGTAGCAAAAGCAGAAAGGTGCAAATAAAGCTTAACAGAGGGAGGCAAATGAAAAAATAACATCCTTGTTAAAAACAGCCCGTCAGGATACACGTGGTTGGGGAACAAGCAAGACAAGGTGTTCACTAATAATTTTACATTACGCTATTCTTTACTATCTATCACTTTCCAATCTATAAATCTAAATTCCCATGCATCTTCCCACATTTGCTGGTCCAGGTTTCCACTATTTAAGCCACCGTTGTGTTAAGACACAGTGGAGCATAAAACATGGCCTCAAATGGAGCTAATGAGTAGCCGTTTAATTGTAGTGAGTTAAACTGATTCCCTGTGGTAGGTGATGAGAGTCGGACGCCTTGAGTAGTAATTATCTCAGGTAGCTATCTCATTACTGCCCTCCTCCAGAATGTAAATGTGGCCACAGGCTCAGGGTGTTATATTGTGGGATGGCCATTTTTTTGGGCTCTTCTGAGGCCATGCTGTTTATTGCCAGGCGGGGGAAATGGCTTAAGTACCGGTTGCATTCCCAGGGATAATAAAGTGGTTTTACTGTCTATGGTTTCCATGTTTGTGGACGACGTATAAGACTTGTTCAATAATGTAGCCTGGTCGCTGCTATCAAAAATAACATTGCCTCAGTGTGCGGCAAGGTGATGAAAGAAATTCATAAATTAGTAAAGTTATGAACTGTTTAAATGTTTGCAACAGGGCTGTTCTTTCATGCCAATAATTTGTTAACAAACAAGCACACACATCCACAGACAATTTTGGAGACACCAATTAACCTAGCTTGCATGTCTTTAGATGGTGGGAGGAAGCTGGAACACCCAGAGAGAACCCACGCAGACACGGGGAGAACATGCAAACTCCATACAGAAAGGCAACCGAGGTTGAACCCACGGCCTTCTTGCTGTGAGGCAACAGTGCTAACCACTGCACCACCGCGCCACCGCTAATAATAAAGCAGCTTCCATAATTAATACATACATACTGCTAGACCTTGGGACTTTTATGAAAAAACTATGACTGAATAAAAAAATAGCTCCAGGCATTTGTGGGGGTTTGTCTGACTATTGAGCCTTTTAGACGGGGAGTGTGGAGAAAAACAATATGTTCCGTTAAGTGCCACCCTCCACCCAACACAGAGCCCGAATCCCTCATTTTCGTGTCCAAATTGTAGATGTGTAGTTCACTAAGCACTACTGCTACCATGTGTGGTGAGCCAGCCAATCCCACTGCGGCATCAGCTTGAAGAGGCTTCTGCTGGCTCTGACTAGCCTGTGGTTGCCATTCAAGGGAGGGAGAGAGACAAAAAGGGAAAGATAGATGCTAATCATCTGAGCTGAGGCAAACAAGGCTTGAGAGAGACAGAGAGACGTACACAGAAAGATGTCTCTGCCTCAGCCGATGCCAATTTTTGCAGTCAAAATGAAATCCAGCAATAGGATAAGGATCTCTGCTTGTAGTGTGCCTGCCTGCCTCTACATCTAAGGGACAACAATTACCTCAGCCACTACCTGCCTCATAAGCCAGACAATGAAAAGACAAACTTGACTGTCTAGAAAAACAGCAGTGTTAACTTCCAACAGTGATATATTTTGCTACACATGATTCCTTTGACTGGTGTGGAGCTGGATGTGGAATTCGTTCCCATGTGAAAGTCCATGTTAGGAGGTGGATGGGAGATCGGGCTTTGTGTTATTTGTGAAACTAAGTTAATTATTTAAGTTGACCTAAGTTTTAAGTTAAATAATGTTACGCAGGTTACTTACTTCATGTGAGTGAAGTCACATGATTTACATTACGTACTTATTATGACCCATACCCATACAATCTTTTCCTAAACCTAACCAAGTTGTTTTGTTAACTATGTTAACCACATATTTAACTTCATGTGACTTATGTCACGTACTTAAAGTCCAGTTCACCTGGCCTTGTTAGTATACAACAGTCATGTAAGTCATCTTGAAAGTGATTGGCTTTCTGTCATTTAGGTATGATTTACATGTTCTAGAAAATGTATGACGACAGGTTTGTAGGCATATGGAATTTTTCCCGTTGGGACCTCAAAGGTCTACAAAATGTGCACGAAAAACAAAAGCACACATCCCAGAAATATGTTGAATGTGCAGGTTGACACAGAAACAGCTTGTATCTCAAAAGCAAAATGATCTCCCTCTTTTTTGCCTGGTGGATTTAATGAAGATGAAACCCAATTTGCACTGGCCTCTCAGATTAAATTTTAATTAGCTTTTTATTCCTTAGCCTGTCTGGATCTTGATTCTTGCAGGGTGGTAAGAAATGGGTGTGATATTTGAGTATTTGTCCCTACTCTCCACTGCACCCAGAGGGTGAACATGTCCCTAACCAAACCTCCAGTCCCCACCCTGTTTCCAAGCTGCCGCAGACTGACAAAATGCCACATTAGTATTCAGACGACATCAGATCTCTGGGCCAAACACTCACTGGACAAAGCTTGACAAGCACACAAAAAACGATTTACGTATAAGGATCAGGAGTTTGAATCATCGCAGTACAAAACTCACAAGGGAAAATGTACACCATGGGATTGGTTAAAAACCTTTTTATCATGACTGTGTGAGTGTGACTGCATGTTTTTCTCATTATGTGCTACACATTCTGCTGTGATGTATAACTATTTGCAATTCCTAATGCATAGTAGGTACTGCAGCGAGACAAAGCTAATTATTAGGAGGCGAGCGATAACACTGACACATCACTAAAGCAGCTGCAAAGTGCTGCGAGCTAGAGTTTTAAACTCTACCAATCTCACACTTTCTTACTGTTTGTGTGAGGTGTTGATACATCCCATTAGTCTGTCCATCTCTGCTCTCATCCCCCTATCCCAGTCGTTTCCCTCACTCATGTTTTCTACCCCCACTGATTCCAAATGAAATGCTGATAGAAAGCTAGCGTGCTGTGACATGTCAGCAAATTTACAGATAAAGCCTCTGTCCGCGCTTTAATAAATGCCGTAATGGTCCAGAGCACTTTAGGCCTAGTACACAACAACATGGAGGATAGAATGGAATTTGCCCATAACTTTGCATTATAGGAAGGTCATATTGAAATTTAGTGCAATGTGGAAGGGCTTGCTCAAACAAAGTCAGCCGTTAATAGTAGTGAGGATATGCATTGTACGTCTGAATTGCTACCAAAAATCCCATTCAAATATGGGAAGCACTCAACCACACAGATTGAAAGTCTGGTAGGTGCAGTGTTAAAAATTCACTTGGGGCAGAGGAACAAACTGTATAACTGCATGCACATGGCAGCACAAGTCTTTTACTGAAATCCATACCTCTGAGTCTGAATCACTGCATCTGAGCCACAACATGAGTCACATTCACAAACTTCATGAACTTGAAAATGACAGAGGAACAGCTGATTGAATCCAGGCAGTGCAGCATAGCAACATTGTACAGTACAATGTTACTCAAACAGCAATGAGCCTGGGCTCCCCAATGGGTTAGTCATTCACTGAAACCTTTACAATTTGCATTTACATTGGTAAGTTTATGAGACTCACAAAGTAGGGACTAAGAGTTTTGTCTTTTCACAGTTGGAAATACCCCCTTCAGTAGTACAAACTAATGAAAGGTAATGTAGTAGGAAATATGAAATAGCTGCAATGCATAAACAATGAAAATGAGGGGGTGGGGGGACTGTCAATGAGGAAAAAAGAACAAGTTCAGTAGGGATTTCTATTCAACAGTTAGGAGTTTTTCAAAGTGATATTTATTTGCTCATTTTCTACACCACCTGAAGTTAAAAGAGATAATTGGTGGTTTGTTTGTGTGCATGTTTATGTTCACACACACCCAACTGCACTGTATAATAAAGATGGACTGTAACCAGTCAGTGGCAATGGCAGGGGGCTGAGTGCATATTAAAGAACATGGTTAGAAGGAAGTTGACTTACCGATTTGAGATGAATCACCTGTAGAGGAAGAAAAATAAGAGAGAAAAAGAGAGGATGGATCAGTTCAAAAAGCAAAGCAAAAAAGTCGCTTAAGCACATCTGCTCGCCAAAATATAGTCACGACAAAATGAGATATAATAGCGCAGGGAGAAAAAGAGAAAGTCAGACTGCAATTAACATTGGATGTCTACAAGTGTGCTATTTCACATAAGCCCCAACGCAGAGCTGCTAATTGAGATGGTGGAGGAAAACAACAACCAGGGATGTTTAGAAGGCAGAATTCATATTTTCTTTATAAAACAAGTCTTAAAGGTCAAACAAGGACCTCTCAGACAGCAGCTAACTTCTTGACATTCACTTTCCACTTCTGCAAATAGCTCTTCCTAGGACTCAAACTAATTAAAAAAAAAAAAAAAAGAAAACTGTTGTGGTTCTTTAAAAAAGTGTTCTCCCAAACTGCATTTACCATGTATTTCTGACTTTTTAAACACCAGATCATCCAATTAAATAAGAGGGGTTTTTTAAACAAAAGCAACCTAGCCAAGGGGAATGATAATAATAATATTAAAAAACTCTGGGCGACAAATAAAGAGGGACAGCTAATTATAAAAACCCAGAATTCAACATTTCAGTGGCAATACTATATATGTAAATAATAACTTTTAATAAGTAGTTAATTGGTGCAACATCAGAGAGTAGGCCTAGCATAATATAGCTCTAGTCATCTCCTGATAGAATAACATGGCACATCAACCTATGATGGTTCAGGTAGACTTTACACTGTACACAGTTACGGTCTGAGTCACAGATATAGAGTATAGAGTTTGAAAATATTAGAGCAAGAGGAAGAAAGAGAGGTAGGGAGTAGGCAGAGGTCCACCCAATACCAGTGGTTGATAAAAAGGGGAACACAGCCTGGCTCATATTCCTTTTGGATTCCGTCCAGTGTTCAATAAATGATTCAGAAAAGAAAAAAAAAGTTTTAATAAGCATGCATAATTTTCATCCAAAATATTGATCCATGCTGTCAGGTCAAATTCCTAATTAAAGATTGGAGCTGCTACATCAGTTGGCAGGTGTTAAGTATTAAAGCAAGTAAACAGCAGGTGTTAAGATCAATTCGAGGTGGAGGGCGCATTCAATTATTTTGTAAACCCTTTTTTTGTACCCGGATAAGTTAAGCTTACACACAGTAGAATTTCTGCCCATGTTGCAAAATATTGAGATACATAAACACATGTCTTGGACCCATATGCCTTGGTATTTTATAGTGTTCCTTTGTCCTAAAAGGTCAGCTAATAATGTTTGTTGTATGGAATAAGACACCACTTAAAGATAACTGGTTGAAAAAAAAAAAAAATTTTTTTCTTGCATAACCTTGCATTATTAAATAAATATTGATATCCCATGCATCCAATGCACTTTAGTTGATTGACATCATTACATCGTGTACAGTATAGTGCCATATTCGAATGGAACATTACACTACATGGGAAAAAAAGAAACCTTTATTGTATACCTTAATGCCTCTGTGTGTTTGAAAAGTCTACTTAAAGACATACAAAGTTCATGAGCTCACTCAAATGCACAGTGTCAGAAGAGGGCGATTAATATTTAGCCCACTGAGCTGCTGGTTATGTTCCGTAATAGTATATTACTACCAGCCATGAACAAAGTGGCTGAGGATAGGCTGTCATCCTTACTGGCGACATGGCTACCATTCTGTGTCCAAGGTGAAAAGAAGCTGCTTTAGTCCCAGCACATGGAGCAGAGCATGAATCCCAGCCAGAGCAGATGGAGCACAGGGCACTCTGCCTTGCAGTGTCGGCCTTGTTCTTGATCTACAGTCCAGGCACAAGAGCTGAGACAGAGCTTGAATGTCCGCAATGGTGGAAGAAGTCAACAGCACAAAAGGTGCCAGAGGAATGAACACAATCAATAAGCCTTGGTCTCCCAGGCTTCGCTTGTTAATATCCTGGATTTTGACAAGATATCACCAGCTCCCTGCTGCCGTGCGTGCTCTGACATCAACAAATGTGCTCTAACACTTGGGAGTACAGCCAATGACGGAGACAAGTAAGATGTGAGTGTGTGTGTGAATGAAGAGATAGTTGGTCAAACATGGCTCATCTAACATGCCTTTCCTTCTTCTCCCAGGCCACAGTGAGCATACCAGAAGAGGAATAAAGATGTAAAGAGCAGCAAACATGCTCCCATGTAATATCATGTCATGGCAGGTGTGTACAAATATAAAGTTATAGCAGCATCACCATCTTTACAGTGTCGGATACAGAGCCACGGTGTCCATGTTTTATTTATTGATGATGTATCATTCTGGAAAGCTCATAGGACCCAGGGGCAGAGCTATAAAGTCTCAAGTGACCCATGTAGTATAGTAAATAACCCCAGCTGGATGCCAGCAACAGTTTGGTGCTCAGTATTTCATGAAGGAAAAATATTGAGGCCAAAGCTGGTGAGCTGCAGCGACAGTGCCGGCAAGTTCTGAAGCTGTGTGAAGCTTTTGTAGCAGCCACATTTTCCACAGACTCTTTGTATGATACCCCTCAAACAATGCATGTAACTCTTTGTGACTATTGCATGTTACTTTTGGCAGCTCAGTGTCTCAGCAGAGAAGCAGTGACCCCATGTCTGCTGTCAATTTACTTTCTATCTGTTACCACACTGTCCACACCTCTGTCAACCTTTTTCCTTATAAATGCGGAGATAGAGTGTGGAGTAAACACGACAAACACGAATGAGTGAGACACCGGGCACAAACAAACACAGACGCACATTTGCCACACATTTACACAAATGGAGAAGATCAAGACATGGACACAACTAATGGGCCATCATGCCCTGGTGGCAGCTTACAGTACTGGTATGTTCAGCTAAAATCCTTGTGATTCGACCAATGCAAACCATTTCAAGCTACAATCACCACAGCGGGTACAAGTAGCGCCTCTGTCAGTCCAACCAAAATTGATGCGACTCACCTATGAAGCCTCATAGTAATCCACTGGTCGATTAAATTCTAACAAAAACTGTCTTGTTATGCTGTCAAAGTTCCAGACTATCCAATCCAGTAAAATAATTTAGTGCAAAACAGGATCATTCCATCAATAAATCTCCAGGGACTGCTGCTGCACCATTTCACATTTGCCGGCAGACGTGGCTAGTATGACATTTTAACCGTAAAAACTCAGATTTGGATGTAAACAAATGCGATGTCTTGTATTCATATTAGCTGATAAACTTGACTGACACCTAATTCAACCCAATAGGAGTTCACATGTCCAGTCCACAGCCCCACAATATTGACTTGTTATTAATTTGTCATTTTTGTGCTTCTACTACTTTCTTCACAGCTCCCTATGACCCCGTTTCATTCCGTCAACTTAAGGCTGCATTTCCCACAAGGAGCATTTTGCCTGCCTGATTTTGCTGACACATGTCTGGGATGCTTCTGGGACACGTTGCGGCCGCGTCTACTGGACTCACAAGCATTGACGATAATGAGTGCGATTAGCTCCAGCAACCGCAACGCAGCCATGACGTGGCGTATTTTTAAAAATATGCTAATACATACCCTTAGAAAAAACTGTGTAAAATAATAATCTTTAATGGTATTGGTATATCCCCAGCTATACACACAGCTATGCATGTGTTAGCAAACATTTTCAAGCGGAAACAAAAAATACATTAGTTTTAGTGTGTTTAAACTTGTAATAATCAATTCCAAGAACTACATTCAATTTACTTCGGATGTGCCTTGAATAGGCGTTTTGCATGAATTTTACAGGAATGGTAGTTGGGCAGGTAGAGGTTGGGCAACCATGCTTAAATATACTGCAACATGCTTAGTGGGGAAAAAAAGAAACAATACATATACACAAGCATATCAGCAAAATAGCAGGCTATTTGTTTTAGTTATTTGAGGGCAAAGATAATATTTCAAACAAAACCTAGTAAGCTTACTGTTAGCTACCTACAATACATGTGTTTTTGTTTGTATGTTTTAGATATCAGAAGGAAAAATATTAGGGTAAAAACACGGTTCATCTTGCTGTTATGTACAGAGGTTAAGTTACTCTATCAAGTTCAAATTAGTGCTAGCAGCCAATGTTAGCTTGATTGTTATTTTGCTGTTATTCTAAGCTCCACATTCCCTACCCACATTGTGTATGCTTCCTTGAGTTAAAACACAGTCCAACATGCTGTAACATAGCTAATTAGCCTACTGTTGTTTAGCTTTAATGTTTAAATTGGAGCGAGCAGCTTTTGTTAGCTTGCTACTTAGTCTACTCAGATTACAAATCCTACAGGTCTCACCCACCGTGTGTTGATATGTATAAACCTTGGATTGAACTGTTGGTTAATGCTTTGAACATTTTCTGGACTTTGGTTTGGTAATTTTTACATTGATTGTATGGTCAAAGACGCACTGACATTTTAGCTAGTTTATTCATCAGAACATTGCAGTCTCACTAAGATATACTAATAGCAAACATATTTGCACAAGGGAAACATTTACAAAGCTACAGATTCACTCATTTAAAGGTTCATAGCTGACACAACAATTGTATCAAGAATTAGAAAATAGTTATTTATCAGTCTAAATCAACTTCCAAATTCAAAAATGAACGAGAAGCCATTGCCATTTCTATTTTGCACTCTCCCTTTGCTAACTTGCACCCATAAATAAACATCATTTAATCTTACAGAGCTGCTACTTGTGGAAAACACATATGAGAGGTACAGCAAAAACAGACAGTGGGCATAAGGCAACATCAAGAACAACATAATAGGAATTACTGAGTTCAGTCAAAAAACCCAACACAGCATGACTCTCACTTATTTCACTTTTAATAAAACTGCTCCTGGTGAGGTATTGTGCAATGTGAATGACTGACAATACTGTGTCAGTGGTATCTACACAGTGATAATCATGTCATGTTTATACAAGAGTGTCCTTATGCGATGGGCATAGTATTCGCCTTTAGCGAATCCACAAGAGATTGTGGGGTAAAATCTACTCTCACACAGAGGTGACAACCCAACTGCTGGAATGACTTTGTGCTTATTTTCCACAACAGTGAGCAAACAAGGGAAAACTGCTGGCATTCTGCCATGATCAAGATCTTATTACTGGTGGATTTCACCTAATAAGCTAAATGGATAAAAAACAGTAGGCTACTCACACCACTGTGCTCTCTTGAGTTGTGCGAGGAATAAAATACCCTGAAATCCCATGCTAGAGGTTCACCACAGACAATGACCACCTGTGAACAGTTCACACGATTGCAATGGCTCTCAGGCTTTTATTGAAAACCAATTATTCTAATCTATGTTCTAGTGAAGAATAGATTCGACCACATACAGTCCAGTTACGACTAGGGCTGTAAAGGTTCTGAAACCAAGACAGAAACTACCACACAAATGTCCACGGTCTTGTGTCACGGTTTGAGCTCCCATTACGATAGTGTATTGCTCTGAAAGTGGCCCGGGGACAGGCTTTTTATGAGCAGGGTATGTTTCTAATTCTAGTAGATTATTTCCTGTTTCACCATTTTAATTCTACTTCATTCTCCACCTTATATTAGTGTTTAGGTCTACTCACTACTTGAATCTCCCTTTCCCTTTAGTTTTCTTTTCCCCACACTCGCTGTCTCTCTCTCTCTCTCTTTCTCTCTCTCTCTCTCTCTCTCACACACACACACCTCTGCTGCAAACACATGGGCTTGCCCCGCCTCTCTCTTTCTTTCTCTTCTGCTTACTTTCTCCATCAGCAGTATGTTTTACAAAGTTTCTGCATTTCATAAACTCAACTGTGATTCCGTTTTCACAGCTCAGATGTAACACATATGAATCGACACCAACGTAGTACCGAATGACATCTGCACTGGTGTGTTCACTGTTGCTCCATGCTTCCCGCGTCTTGTAATGTAATAGATAACATCTCTCTGTGTGTTTCTCTGCTAAATGATAAAATGCTGTTCTGCAGTTCTGAGTCTTTTCTTTGGATCCATAAACCTGTTTTTGCCAGACAACATAGCCTATTTCCTGAAACGTAAGTTAAAGGGGTCATATTGTGCTCTTTTTCAGGGTTAAAATGTTATTTAGAGGTTTTGTGCACATTGCTGCAGTACCTTTTTTCACACTGTGTGTTGAATGCTTTGTTTTAGTTATGGGATGAGGCATCTCACGTCTATTCAATCTTTGTTGGGAGTATCACGTATGCGTCTAGCCAAACAGAACTAGAGTAGGGCAGGTCCTGACAAGTTGTGCGATCTAAAACAACGCCGCTTCAGTCGGGTAAGTAGGGCTTCGGTTCAGCTGTACATGTTTCCGTCAAGAGTTTCAGAGTGGTAAGTCTTTAATATATAAATTTTTAACTGTGCACTGGTTTCTAACATTGAGTAGGGAGGGTGGGGGTGATGGGAGGCAGCGGGCGGACGTCTAGTCACTGTGTGTCCTGCAGCTGAGTGTGTTTCTCCACCAGTGTGTTTGAGTGCGTGCCACACTAGCCACTAGGTGAGCAAAGTGAAGCACATAGGTTATGGAAGTAAAGGCTGGGCTACAATTGAGCTGTTTTCAGGCAGTATTGTGTGAGATGGTTACTCCCTTTGCGGTGGACTTTTTCACTTTGCAAACCTATTACATGTGCAAAAAGATATATAACACAAAAAAGGATAGGAAAAAAGTCAAAACGCATTATATGACCTCTTTAAGCAACATTACTTATGTAACTTAAATAACTTAACTTTAAAGGAATTAAGAAACTAAAAAGAATCAATGATGACTTTTTGATCGAGTTACGCCGATTGTTTAAGTGAGCGTTGATAAGCTGGCTGTCACGAGCTACAGCTACGTATCTGATAGATATAAGCAGATCAGCAAAAGAAGGATAAATGCCCAAGAGGTTCTGGCAATAACATGAGTGAGGGAGAATCCGATAGGGGAGAGATAATGGCAGCTCATTAATTCTCACAACGTAGGCTGACAGAAACAGCAAGTTAATTAACAACAGTGTGTTTTTAACTGTGTTGTGAAACCGTACCTACCTGAGAGTCCAGACTGAGAGGCAGAACTGAGCAGGTCCAGAGCAGAAATCGGGAATATAGGCTATTAGATGGACGAGTGTCCAAGGAGAGCAGACGGTATTTAAGCGTTATTATGCGTGATCACTTTTAACTTTTATTATAGCCTACTACATATTCTTCTTCAACCGATCTAATATAATGGCTTAAATGTGTTTATTATGTTGTTGTTAGTTTGTTGTAGTCTACAGTTTGGGCTTCTGATTAATATTAAAATGTGGCTATTTGACTTTTTTTGATCTGTAATGAAATTATGCAATTGTAAAATGAATAAACCCCATAACTACCACACTGCCGTTGTCATCCTTCAGTTCAAAGTGCTCTCACCTAGCTGAGGGCTTCATTTTTCTTTCCCTTTGATATAAATTGGAGCATTACTTCACTGCTCTGAGCAGAGGTCAGGCATGCGAGAAAAAAAACAAAACAAAACAAAAAAAGACTCCCCTTAAAAATTCAAATCTCAAAATAAAAAATTTAATGTGTACCCAGCGATCAAATATTTGGGTCCACCCCAACCACCTCGACCCTGACCCCACCCTGACTTCTCTTTTTAAACTAAGACTACTTTTAGTGTTAAACAGTGACTCTAAGGGCTTCCCCCAGTGCAGTGAATTATGATGCTAAAAGCTGCCATGTGCGTTGGTACCAGACGCCAAAGGACATGACAAAGCGTAGGGATTTGACGTCTTGGGAATGAGAAATATTATATAATATTATGTTTAGAACCAGTTTAACACACAGTCAGGAAGACAATCAACTTTGAATTTAAACTGAGGAGGCTGATTATTTTAGTGGTTTTAATTTTTTTGTTTTAGTTTTTTAGTTTTAGTTTGTGTTCTTAAGTCTAATGAAATTCCTTCAGGATATTCTTTTCTAGAAAGGGTTTTTTTGTTCGCACTGAAACTTTTCACGTACTATTGCATGGAAGGTTGGATATCGGCCTGTAGCTGGTCAGCGCATTAACATCTAGGTTGGGTTTCTCTAGTAAGGGTTTAACAGCAGCTGCTTTGAAGGCATCTGGGAAGACACCTGATGTATTTACAATCTTCAGGACATGGCCTGAAACACCCACTTAAAAATGTTGGAGGTAAAGGGTCAAAATTAATTGTTTTTGGTAAGAAATATAATGCCATGAACCCCAGCATACAGCTGCTCTGTACTGCACAGTTAAATCACATCAAGCATGTAATGGATGCTCTAATTAAGTCTATTAACAAAAAACTCACAAGGATCCAAATAGACTTTCAAACAACAGAAAATAATGGAAGTTTAACAGTGATTACATGCTCTTCCTTATCCCTGGTGTCTCTTTGGGCAAGTTGAGAAGTACAGAAATATACTGACTTTTATATTTTTATTATCAGTACATTATTTTTAAGTGTTCTGTCTTAGCCTGGGTCACTTTAACAGTACAACAGCCAATTTGTTTAAATGTTCAAATGATTTAAATACAACACATTCTTATTACATTGAATTATTCAGTACATAAGTGCAGAAGTAATTTGCTGTTCCCTGTGTTTTTCTCTTTGGCTTCATTGGCTTTTCCATTATCTACTGTCAGTATATGACATCCCAAGTTGGTACTAGACAAAAGATCGTATAGATTACTAATAAGCTACAGACACTAAGGCTTTACGAAGTTCAATATGAGGTAAAATGCTCATCCAGCCAAGTGCTAAGAACACAATGTGCCTAAGATTTGGCATTTAAAGTGGGGCTCTTCGCCAGCAAGTGACATTCAGTGCCTCGGTTTTATTTTTCCTGAAGATGTCACTGTCAAGTTATCATGTGACTGAGTAAACGATGGCAAGTTAAACGTGGCAGAATCTGTATTTATTTTTATGTTTGGCAGCTAGCAGCTAAACACTTACTTACATTGTTAATTCTGAAAAACAGAGCAGAATTGTTTTTTTTTATTTCACATGAATGTGTTACGCTTCCATAGCAGTCCACACTGTTATGAGTGCACCATCTGGGTATTCAGAGTGCAGTGCAATTTGCCATAAGTGTGAACACATTTATACACTCAAAATAGCAAGTGTAAGTATGAAGGAATGTGAACTGAGACACCGCTCATGAGTGCGCCATTATATCCTACCCCAGAGGTGGGCTGTTCCGCGCAATGTGCCGAGGCAAAACCAATTCTGCCATGTGAAGTAGCATCATATCTTTCTAATCACAATAGGATGGAGTCCTCGCCTCCTTGGGTTCAGACCTCCACTGGACATCAAGTCTGCTACTAAGTTAATTGGTCCCAACACCCAGGGCACCCTGTTCACCAGACCTGCCAATGCCACAATCAGTGTTAACAGCCATCTTGCAAGGAATCATCTCTAGACATGCGATGGGGATAAACTGATCATGGAGACTCACTTTGCTCTTTTGGCAGGATTCCACAAAAAAAAGAGCCTGCTCTGTGAAGCCTCAGTTTCAGTCCCAGGATTTGCAAGCACCTCTGAACAGACCACATGTACGTGGGACTACTTGCACCAAAGCTGCCATCAAGTCCATGAGTGGAACTGGGATCCAAACTGAAATAACAACTGGCAGACACTAAAGTACTGTATCCTTTCCAAGGGCAGTACAACTGTTGCTGTGCCTGGCCCCAGAACCATGGCCAATATTGTCATCTAAAATTGCTTGAGTCATTGTTCATCGCCGTCATCACTGGTCAGATTTGGCAGGGGCCCAGAGAAAACTACGAAGTCCGACATTGTCGTTGTATGCAGGACTTGACATTAACACCGGGTGGATTTCAGCCGTGGCGGGTAACACAGTCACTGCCACTAGCCACTTTGGTGTGCTGAAAAATTGCAGTCTTGTCAAAATGCATCTGAAATAACAAACACATTGCAATTTGACACGACACTACACCCCCCATGAGTACTACCTGAACAGAGTGTTTGCTCGTTGATCCCTTCGTAAAACCTATTGTCTTGACCGACAACACTGTAAATAAGTCGACGCAGTGGAGATTAAACTAGCGGACTGGCTGTCGGACTGAGGGCTATTTTAGCCTGCGATTAACCCTGTAATGCCAAGTGTATCACATATGATACGTGAGTTTTAGAGACCTCTACATCATCAGTGTGATCATTTTTTCCCCAAAATCCTGATCTATACAATCAGATAGGGGCTGAAATTTGTCCACCATAGGTCATAGGTTTTACTAGGAAACTTTTGTCAGTTTTGAAGGAGTTAAGATGAGAAAAACATTCAAATTGTTTTGGATACTTCAATATGAATATTTACTGGATGGAGATGTATAGTTACTTAATTTAGAGTAAAATCTAAAAGTTTTATTGCATATCCTTCATTATGCATACCATTAAGCTACATACACTCTTAATCATTTAATTAAACTAATTAAAGGTCATGATAGACATAGTTTTAGTCTATATTGTATTTTCCTGCTGTATTGAGATGCTTAATGTCTAATTGGATGCTCACTTCATTATAATTGTCTTTTGGTCATTGATTTTCAAGAAAAACTGACCAATTCAGAGAAGGAATACACAGTGATTTGTTTTTGGTTTGTATCTTTTAATTGGCAAAAACGTACAACATTGAAGCTGATGGATGGCAATTCAAGTGACGTAGAGCAGTTAGGGGAAGATGCTGATGCTGCTGATGATAAAAGGCTTAAAAAGTGTTGGGTTCTGCATGTTTTTTGTTGTTTTAAAAAAACATGATGTGGGAAAAACATTGCAATAAATTTGGAATGTATCAAATATGATACAAAAAAAAAAATCTTTTTGATTTTGGCATTTGGTATAATTAATAACCACTCCATTTTAAAAAAAAATGAAATAAATTCTGGGAATTGTTTGATGGTACAGACATGGATAATTTTCAATTTGACCAGTGTCAGTGATAGCAAGCTTTTTTAATAGCAGGAGAATCCGCACAACAGTTGTGTCTCACTCTCTCCTGCAGTGCTGCTGTTAAATTCGGTAAAATTACAGATAGTTTATGTTAAGGGTCATAACATAAACTACTAGCAGGGCTGCCCTATGTCACATCATATCGTCATATCACAACTAGGCTACCTTTCCAGATTTGATTCTATGTTTTATTAAGTTCTCATGCCATAGGAAAGCAGATGCGTTTGTGGATTTTTTCTTAGACAAAAATAATTTCTTATTCTTTGCTCTTGTTTCTAATACAGATCATTTTCTACTCTGGATTACAGTATTTACTGCTGTTATAAATAAACAGTGTTTCTTAGTTTTTATCTTTTCGATTCATATTTTACACCCATGCAGTGCTTTCATTATATACAATAAGAAGTTTCTCTTTTATGTGTTTATCTTAATAGACTACATGTTTTCAAAAAAAGAGCTTTACACACAAACTTATCAGAGCTAATGATATTAGTACATTTTAGCACACCATAGTCAACTTTAATCATATAAAATGTAATTTTCCAACAACAAAAATGTGGCTAGTGAAAATGCTGTGCAGCTAGTAGCTTTGGAAAACCATAAGCCACATTGGCTTGTGGGCAAAGAAGTTAATCTCAAGCAATGCGTGTATGTATACACTGACTCAACATTGTGATCGTGATCTCCAGTTGTTGTGATCGGGAGTCATCATGAATAACAAACTTTTTACATTTACGCAGCAATTTTGAATAGGATTAAACGTTGCCCGCTCTGGCCTCACACAATACACTTCACTATGGGTGCTGATGTTGCCAACTTCATGTTTCTCAACATAGAGCTGCCAATAGTCATAGTTGGTTTCTCAGAGGATGTGTTGCTGAGTGGGGAACCTGTTAGAAAAGTGAACTGGCTGGTGGTGAACCGTGTGCCTAGGACTATGCATTCTTCTTCAATCACCCAGCCTGCCCGGCTTCCCTGCTGCTCGAGAGCTGCTAACTAAAGCAGCTAATGGTTGAGTTTCCATGGTGTGTATTTCCAGTTCACTAAGTCTCGTCTCCAACGCGAGAAATAATGATGTATGTATTACTTTATTTAATACATGTGCGATTGTCACTAAAGGAGGCAGAGGAATCTAAACATTTGACACACCGAGCAAGAGACAGTAGGAGAGTTAGAAATTCCCTCTGAAGCATGTAGTTCTTCCATCAACTACGTCACTGTAACGTCAAATGACTGAATGCTGGATGTAGGAAGAACTATTTGGCAAACTCAGATTTCTCTGTCAATACAGCACGCACTGAGGAGTTTATTGTTTCAGTGGACTGCATTTACCATCAACACTGATTGGACATCCACATAAAATGTGCTAAATTTGCCCTGTATGGTTGTAGGACTTTCTGCGTCGTGGTTATAAGGTGGTCAATGGTCAAGGTTAAGAAATGATCATGGCCATGGTTAAAAGAACACAACGTTTGATTATATATACACACATTCATTTTTATTTCTTTACATCTTGCTGCATCAACAGGAGGCAGAATAAAGCTCTGTTGCCAGGTAACACTGACACAGTTGAGCAACTGGGCTGTGTTGATAGCTAGAGTGGTTTTCTGATTGGTCCTTTAGGCCCTGAGTGGTTCAGAAAAGAAGACCGACAGTCAGAACTGCCATCATTAGCCTGTTTAAGTGCCGTGTGGGACTGCAGAAAGACGGTGTAGTGGCTAAAGGGGGTAAAAATAATAAAATGGGTTTAAGGGGCAAAAATGTAATACTGTTTCAATGTATGGATATAATAAAAGACATGACAGTACATGAGGGGAAAAAGGATGGAAGTGAAAAAGTTGTTTACTTATTTAGCAGCAGACATATAATCCGTTGGTATAACAATAAAGTCTTTCTATATACTACAAGTGTTGCTGGAGTTTTGAACTCCTTATGTACACAAAGCAGTTATGTAATTATGACAGCTTCCTGTTATAGTGCTTCAGCCAGTTTGATAAGGCTAGGATTAAGTATTCAGTAATGGCTTTTACTGAAATTTAAAACATTTGTGTACTTCATATGAGAGCTGTGAGTGTTTCATCCAATCAGAGTGAATTTGCACACATCTTCTATAATCCAGCGAGCTTATAAAAGTGTGTGTTGCACTTGTGTCATAATACAGTTATTTCAACTGGCACACAACACATCACACTTTCTCTGAATCCCAGTGACCTTGAGGGTGCTCGCCTGTGATATGACATGGTACCTCTTAACTGTTGGGTAGAGCTTGAAAGCAGTGTTTGAACAATGCTTCACACAGAAATGCACACACAGACACCCCCCCCCCCCCCCCCCCCCCCCCCCCCCCCCCCCCCACACACACACACACACTGATCCCCTTCTCCTAGTGCGTCTGCACATCTCTTTCCAGGACCCCAGTCCTTGCTCTAATCCTCTGGACTCAATGCTGAGGCTGCAGCCTGGTAATTCACCAAATCCCCTTCTGCTACCCTCAGCCCGTACCTCTCTCCTCGAATGTCAAGTGTTTCTTGACAGAACACATGCAAACACACGCACACACGCTTTCATTCACATACGCACATGGCAAACACACATGAAGGCTAAATGGTACATGCGTACAAATGCTACCAAATGCCTCAATATTCAGATTTTATTTCCCCATCTTTCACTGCGAACACTATTTTCTTGGCTTGCTGCAAAAGAGTGACTTTTTGGTCAGGGTTTCCAGATGATGAAGTGTCAGCGTTTACAGCCTGCATAGCTTAGGTCTGCTTTCTGCCTCTTTTTTCTGTAATGAGCTCCTCTTTATGTCTCCATTCTCAAAACTGTAACAGGAAAAACATGCACATTTGATCGCTGATTTCATTGAATGCTTTGTTTTTTCCTTGCGAAACACCAAAGTGCTCCCCGATTTGCCATTAGAGAGGCCCCTCAAGAACAATGTGTAATTTCAGCCTGCCAGTGAAAGTGTCTAAGAGCATCAGTCAAGAGCAAAATGTGGACGCTAAACACTGGATACAACGTGAAATGTTTTTCTTTCCTCCGAAAATGGAGATTATATACTGAGAAAAATGATAAAATGAGAACACCAGGAGAGATATTTTCACATGCCATCAAAGCTTTTGTATTAAAATGTCAATGTCAAATGTAAGATGTTGTTTTCTTTCAAGAGGACATTTGTATTATGATAAAACGAAAAAACTGAAATAGTATTTTAGTAGATACAAATACAAATAAAACAATTGTAAGCAGATATAATTACCTTATAATTACTGGAGGAAAGAGCACTGAATATAATACACACAGCAAACATTACTGTCAAACACTTTTACAGTCTGTCCCTATGCGCTGTGACGGCATCTTATTACATGTTGTAAGATAATAATTAAAGATAATATTACATGTAGCCTCAAAGTTCAGTGTGTCACTATTTCACTGGTTTAATTTTGTTAGATGGTTATTATCTGTGTGATGAACAGATTTAATCAGTTGCTCAGTTGGATTTGGCCCACAGTCCTCCTGCTCATTTGAAACTAGTTAGTAAAGGCACCTGATTGGGGCAATGAATGCAATAAGTAATTTGTACTATGCCTGCCACATACTCCTTGAAATGTCTAGCCAATTGCACAAAGGCAGAAGAGAGAAAAAAGGTGAAAGGAAGGAGTATGAAGAGGATGTATTTAAAAGGGAAAATAAAGGCTTTGGCACAGTGTGACTTGGGTAAAATAACGACATGAAGGGCACTTTGAAGGCTCTCCTGGGCCCAACAAAGCGGCGACATTTCAGTATGCTTTTCTGCTTTGTGAGGGGTTAAGAAGGGCACGTTGTAAACGCTGGAGTGGCCCTTGCAAGGCCTCCGCTCTGTTCCTTTATGATTAGTGCGCTTGTTCTGTTAGATGTGATTGGACTAATGCTATAATGCTCTACCCGAGTTAATGGTCTGTGGTTACTGTTGCCACTTAATATTTAGTTAGTTAGCTGATTGATCTACCAATTAATTGGCTGGGTCAAAGTGATTGTAACTGTGTGCAACAGCCGACTTACAAATATTGGTGGTGTTATTTGATAACCACTCAGTGAGGAGTGACTGATGTTGTGCCCTAAACATGCTTCCAGAAGTTGGCATACTAATAACGTATTACACATACATATCTCAACAAGACTTAAGCATTCAAAGTTTCCTTATTGTTACTGCAGTCCTACTTTCCCCAATCAGTAAATCATCAACATATCTTTCACATATCAAACGCAATGTAGAGTTGACATTGCCTGTGTCAGGCTGTACTGCAAAAGGTTTAAGGTTTTTTACAGTGGCAATAAAGTGTTTAAATGTTCTAAGAAACGTATCAAACAACTATTTCAGCATTTTCAGTATATCCGCTGCCCATGTATGTTCACTTTCCACTTTCCTTTCTTGCAACATTTTGCCAACATGCGGCTGATTACAATACTTCTGCCTCAAATGGTTATCTGAATTACATGTCTTTGTCAAGGGAACAATCTTGCTTTAGTTGTAACCTGCTAAAATTGTTTGCTTTAGTGTAAATACCAAGACACCGAGATGGCATGGGTCAGCTAGCGCACATTGCAAAACACCCTGTTTTATAACTAGGTACCAACTCCGCCTGCCTCCATGTGTTTTAGCACATGCCTCGTCGACCCAACCTGAATTTCTAGTGAAATTTAAGGGAAATAAATAATACATTGCCTCAAGTTTAGATTAGCCACTACTAGCATAACATGCCCAAATCTTCAACTGTACTGTTGGCGGACAGCACAGAGAAAGGACACCTGCATGGGAAGAGGGATGGAGGGTGGGGACAACAGGGAATAGCAGAGGGAAACACGAGTTGTAGAAAGCAACAAAACCTGCAACAGAGAGGGGGGCTTGGGGAGGAGAAAAACAACAAACAAACATACATACAAACAAACAAACAAATAATAAAAATAATAATAATAGTAAAAGACAACCAGCCGAACAGCAGCAATAAACAGCTGACATAGTAAGACAACTAAAATGAAAACAAGAAACAGTCACGCACAATAAATAAGCAACACAGCACAGTGACGAGAGCTCGAATAATAACAATTAATTTAAATAAGTAACTGAAAGAAAAGCATCAGGAATAATTCTACCAGGGACAACCTAAATTTGTTTGTGTTTATGTGTGAGACTGTGTGTGTCTGTGTGCATGTGGGTGACTGTGTCTGTATGTGTGTGTGTGTGTGTGTGTACATGTGTGTGCGCATAAGCCTGTTAAAGAATGTAGTTGCTAATGAGAGTGGGGCGCCACGACTGTGCCACACCTGCCCTAGCAACAGGCAGGCAAGAACCCCAGTAGCCAATAGGGGTGGGAGAAATAAAAAATAAAAAATAATAAATCTATAAATATGACTCCCAGATGCACCGCGATGCAAACATGGATGACCCCGGCCCAACCAACAGACGCCGTCCAACATTTACATTACTACATTTAGCTGACGCTTTTATCCAAAGTGACTTACAATTGCGTTATACACTCACCTAAAGGATTATTAGGAACACCATACTAATACTGTGTTTGACCCCCTTTCGCCTTCAGAACTGCCTTAATTCTACGTGGCACTGATTCAACAAGGTGCTGAAAGCATTCTTTAGAAATGTTGGCCCATATTGATTGATAGGATAGCATCTTGCAGTTGATGGAGATTTGTGGGATGCACATCCAGGGCACGAAGCTCCCGTTCCACCACATCCCAAAGATGCTCTATTGGGTTGAGATCTGGTGACTGTGGGGGCCATTTTAGTACAGTGAACTCATTGTCATGTTCAAGAAATCAATTTTAAATGATTCGATCTTTGTGACATGGGGCATTATCCTGCTGGAAGTAGCCATCAGAGGATGGGTACATGGTGGCCATAAAGGGATGGACATGGTCAGAAACAATGCTCAGGTAGGCCGTGGCCACGCTCAAAATTGCTTAAATCACCTTTCTTTCCCATTCTGACATTCAGTTTGGAGTTCAGGAGATTGTCTTGACCAGGACCACACCCCTAAATGCATTGAAGCAACTGCCATGTGATTGGTTGATTAGATAATTGCATTAATGAGAAAATTGAACAGGTGTTCCTAATAATCCTTTAGGTGAGTGTATGTCAGAGGTTGCATTCCTCTGGAGCAACAAGGGATTAAGTGTCTTGCTCAGGGACACATTGGTGGATGGGTCACAGTGGGAATCGAACCCAGGTCTCTCACACCAAAGGGATGCATCTTATCCACCCCAAATGCCAATTGACAATGCAATCGGGCAAACGAGAGAGAGTGAGCGGCAGAACACGACAGCGAAAGCCAGCGAAGAGAAACACTAGCAGCAAGTCCCAGCCCGGCAGCAAACACGCCGCGCAGGCCACTGTGCACCCGCCAATAAAAGTCTACCGTCCCCCCAACCGCTGGAAAAACTAAGGCCGCCCGCGCCAACCGACATCCCCCATGCACAGCACGCCCCCAGGCCGCCGTGCAACACCAGCCAAACCAGCAACGAGGCAAAATCAACTAGCTCAGGTGCATGCCACCACCAACCGACCCACCCGTCAAGGGCCGAGAACTCCAGACACAAGCCCGGAACAAAACGGAGCACAGCCCTGCCCTGCACCCACACTGCACATCCCGAAAACTAACTTTATATTTAAGTATCCAGAGGGGTCTCTGGCCAACAAATGGAGAAGCATAGATCTGAGGCCAAGGAAGCAAACCAGGGACACAAACTGGTCCCTCCAAGCCAACGAGGAAATGGGTGCTGCATCACGTTTAGGTGGTGCTCTTTGGATATTAGTCAATAAAAGTTATGTTCCAGCCATTTTCTACTGTAAGGGTGTTTCAATGGTACAAGTAAAACATGTTTGGCGTGTTGATGGGCATAATAAGTTTCAGTAATGGTCAAGTGTGTTCAGCAGTGTACTGTAGCACATCAATGACTAGGGTTTCTAATAATGTATTTCAGACATATATGTTTCAGTTGAGTTTAAGGTTCAATGTGTTTCAGGTTAATTTAAGTAATAAATACAGCTTTTACTTTGAATAAACTGTATAATAATACACATGTAGGAAATATGAGACCTGATTTTCAGACATCTTGAGGTTCACTAATTGGTGTCAGCCACTGTTTCAATGCCATTGCTCTCACTTGGCCAAACATAAGTAGTAAATGCTTCAGAGTTCGTACAAGTGCTCCAGGAATGCTTGGAAACACCCTTAATCTTTAACTGCCTCAGTGAAGGTGATGAGTTGCTCCCAGTGAACAAGTGTCACACAACATGAATGTTAAGAAGCTTCGCAAGCACGATTTATTTTGTGTGTGTGTGGGGCAATGTCTTAACTTAGTGGCTGTAAACATGCACTCGTGTGAAGTGTAACTATTAGAGCCATTATCAGTGTGTCAGTATTCCTTACTTTTGATTGATGTTTTTTTAATATATTTTTTTCAACAGTGATAACCCAATGACATGCATTTGACCATTTAATGGAACTAAATGATTATAAAGCCCTAGTGTGCATGAGAAGAAAAGAAGACAGATAGGCCTTGAAAAAGCTAATGTTATAAAAGCCTAAAGAGCTTCTCTCAAAGCCAAAAAGATGGCTAGAGGGTGGGAGTCTGGGCCAGAAACAAACAGATTAACAACAAGTTGCATGGTAGGATGCAAGGCAAGAATTATGGGGTAAGTGGAGTGGAGAAGGTATCAACCAATATCACCTTAAAACATCACACCACTGCAGCAACTGTTCCTTAAAAGGATATGGGTTTAGATCTAAATCCATTCACCTACTGTGGGTGTTTCATTACAGAGTTTAAATTATATTTACCTCTGATAGAGACACAATGGCTGCGCTCACACTGCAGGCCAAAGTAACCAAAATCAGATTTTTTTGCTCATATGTGATAATGTGATTTTTCTCCCAGATCTGATAGTTTGAACAGTGCAAGTCACATGGAATCTGATCTTTTCCAGTTGGGATTTGGGCCACTTTCATATGTGGTCCAAATCAAATGCAGGACGGATTTTTTGAAATGTGACCTCTGTCTGGACGGTCAGATCAGAATTCCTGCGACTCTGACCTCTGCGCTAGTCTGAGCTGCGGTCAACGCAAACATGGGGGATGGCAGCCAAGGGCGTCGATGTTGGGGGGAAACTTACACTGATTAACCAGGGCCCCAATGGTGGGAGGGCATGAAAAGGGAATGAAAAGTTTGTTTTTGTTTGCAAAAAAATGGTTTTATCCGCCCCACACTAAGATTCCTCTCTAAACGGTGTAATGTGACAACTCACCCGCGTCTCACCCCTCCTTTTCCGCGCAAATAGGAGAAGCTACGGTGGCTGACACGCTCTGTCGGTCCTTGTGCTAAATAATACATGTTCCTCATTTGGGACAGGCCTTTAATTCTTCTTGCACAGAATACTTGTATAAAAATTATCCAATATTATCAAATACACATCATTCATTTGATCTAGCTCAGCAGCAGTGTAGCGAAAACAACAGCACGGTGCCGGATGAGAGAAGTGTGTCAGAAGTTAGCAGTCAGAGAGCGATGGACTTCACATGACAGAACTTGCATTTTTATGAAAAGCTGTTTTGATTCTTTTGAATGGTGGACCTTTACAGACTAAAAGAATATAAATAATCAAGGAACGGACAACAGAGTCTGCACTTTTTATTTCTCTTGTACCATGCGGTTACAGCGGTAAATCTATAAGAATTAGACTTTGGGGCTTGTTGTTTCCGTTAAATGAACTGAACGATTGAATTGTGGAGAATCATCAACCATCTAACGATGTGTAGCATGTCCACACTGACATATTGATCATATGTTTAAACATTAATATGTTGCCTATTAACGATCTAAGCAGCTTAGAAGCAGCTAAAGCGGGTGACCCAGTGGGGTTTAAGAGGTTTTACACATCCAAAGAACTTATAAAAAAAATCAGACTAGGCGTTTAATGAAGACCTGCGTTTATTTGTCAAAATGTGTTGCCACTCCAGACCAGTAAACGGGGTAGGCAGCTATTTGGGACTCGGCTATTAACTTAAGTTTTACAGTAGATCCTCCTAAATATTACACACTGGACCTTTTAAAAAATCATACATAGACAATCAAAAATGGATCTGGGCAATAAATTGGAATTGAGATTTAAGGCCTGCAGTGTGAATGTAGCCAGTGTGATCACTGTCTGCATAAAAGCTGAAGTCATTTCAGCGGCATCTATTTAACCAGCCACTGAGATTTCCTCAGTATAGCACTGAATACTATTTGAGCGGTTCTGTTACACAACTGATCTCTCTGTTTTAAGAACTCTCACAAATCTTAAGATATGTATGGCATTTTCCTAACTAACTCACAGTACATGTTATGAAAATAAAGTGAACCAGGTTCAGCTGTTATGAAGACGTTTTGGAGACTGATGAAGAGATACACAGCATTGTTTATTGAGCCTGGCTGGGGAGATATAGTACCACCATACATGCAATACCAACCCACCACATACATTAAGGGTACTTCCTATCTGATATTTATCTTTCCTAGACTTACATTGATTTGGCAATCTCCAGATAAGGTTATTATTCACCCCTCTATGCATGTGTGAAGATTCTCTACGGGATATCGGTTAAAATTAAGACACTATGCTAACCTTTAAGTTAAGCAAAAGTCACTGTGTGTGCAATTCAAGCCCCATGCAACACTTTCTACATAGAGCCAGTCAGTCAGTCTGTAATGAAACAAAGCAAAGATAATCTCAACCTTGGGTTACCTAACAAATGGATGGCAGTGCAAGTTTTTCAAGTCAGCTGTTGTCAACTGCTGAATGACCAAAATTCATGGAATAAACCTTTGCTCTTGTTCCTATATATTATTTGTGTTTGCACAATTCGGACCTAGAATTAAGTCATTTTTAGAGCAAGGCCACTTTGGCCTTTAATAAATACAAATTTATTAGGGCATTGCGGCCAAACCCAATGATGCAATAATAATAATATGTGATAATTACATTGTATAAAAAACAGTATTAACAGCATCAATCAACAATTAGGAGTCAGTGTATTGAAACTGAGTTTATCTAAACTGTACACTGCATGTTTGACTTTTCCACTAATTGCTTTTAAAAATTAGATACTTAATTAATCTTTAAGTTTTAATGCCCATGCGACTATTAGAATGCATGTGTGAGATCATAGGAGCAGTCACAAAAATGACTAAATTCGCTACCAGCCTTCGTTGGTTAGCTGAAATGGCTTCACAGCCACTCTCCAGTGTATCCACAGCACTTTGGGCGTGTTAAAATTCCTGCCTCATCTTACACTGCCTTCAAAACCCACTATAACCTATTTCCTCTATTGTGAATGATTAAGTAATTATTTTTGATGTCCTGTTATCATTTTGCTTAAAAAAATCCCTGGTAAGAATCCATAATCAACCTGTCTCCCATTTCACATCTAAAGTCTAAAGTTGAGAAGACCATTTAGAAAGAAATGACACTGATGACTCAGTATAATGTTAAGACAGGGCAAGAATAAATGTAACATCACTTTAAATTATTATTTTTTTTTCTTTGTTTCTGAGAGGAGAAATACAGGGGCCTCATTTGTAAACGTTGCAAATGCACAAAAGAAGACATACACCACTTTCTAAGCAAATTTTGGGAGCCATGCACATAAACTGAAAAAAAGAGAAAGTGAGACGTGGCAGAAGTATGACATATATATGACGTATAACAGTTTGAAATGGATACTATTAATAAAATAAATCAAATGTAACCTTTGATTGTTATATGAAACTTAATATAATATTATAAGCGGGTAGGGTTAGGGATAATGCTTTTTAAATGTTATTAAATTATTGTGCAATAAAAAACATGATTTAAGATAATTTATTAAACATGAGATATCCTATTTGTTTGATACTCCCTGTAGCACTCACAAAATTAACTATGGTTTAGGATAATAAACACAAACGGAGATTGCAACACAACGCCTTAAAGATGCAATACAGTTTAATTGGGAATCACATGTAATTTGATATGTAATTACTAAATACTTGCATGCTATGAAATGTACTCTCATAAATAAGGTGATGTTTAAACTGATGCCGTTGTTGATGCCTCAATCAAGCAAATACAAGTGCATAGTTATGTGATATATTGTTGTCACGTGTTTGTTGCAAACACTCTGTGTGTGCGGCTGGGTGAAATTTCTTTTTATTGCTTTTCTCTCATCATGCAGTCAGTAATATTAACTAGGGGCCTTTCACTAACTATTTATAGGTAACTACGGGCGTTAAAAGGGTGGGACAAAAAGCTCATTGCCGTGCGCCAACTTTTGAGTTGATTGTGATTTATAAAGGGAAATCGGCGTGGGACGTGCATGCTATAAATGTTATAAATCATATATTTTTTTGTGCGTGAGCACTTTCTGTGTTTTGTCAGTACACATCCTTTTGAAGTGAATCCTACACACAGTTTTATAAAGGAGTACTTACTGATCCATGTTCTATAGCCTTTTTTTTATTCCCACTGATATTTCTTTCCATAAGAGAAAGACAGCAGAAAGGCTCAGGGCCCAGGCTGAGATGGCATGAATTTTTCTGTGATTCAGACTATCACGTAATAAGACATTATGCATATATTATGCATACAGTCCCTGAAATGATGCCACAACAGAATAGGTTTCAGATGTACAAGAAGACACGGCCCACCTCACATCAAGACTAAACTTCATCATTGATTCTTTCTTCATTGAAGCTGGCAAATTCTAACTGTCCACGTCCATATTTACTTGTGATATACCAGCATGCATATTGATTAGAAAATGTGGAATCAAACTGGATGGCTGAACAGACATCCAGACAGAAATAAAGAAAGATGGATGCAGTCAGATATAGAGATGAAGGGGAAACACAGAAAGAATGATTGGTTTACAAATTCACAGAGTTGGAATGAGCAATGCCTGTACACTGTTTTTCTCAAAATTTCCTCAGGAGGGCATTGTTGTAAAAATCTGCCGTCACATTGAGGCACCTTGAGAGTGGTGCAGGTGAAACAAGCACATGGACCTGTGGAGGCAGGCCTCTTCCATGTGTCTGCATAAAGTACCAATGGAAGTTGTGTTTATTGTATCCCATAGGAATGATATAAAGGGTAAAATGGGAATTATTTGAGTGCACATCAATTTCGACTTAAGTGGAAATTTTTTTTTTTAAAGCAAATGCACTTGATAAATCCTAGGAACGCTTGTAAAATGGCTTTGAGAATTCCAGATGCAAATCATGCTATAATATCTGATTCATGAGTGCAATTGTAGCACTCACAGCCACGTGAAAAGATGTTTAAGCGATCCTATAACTTACACAGTATCACTTTTGTTCTCAATTGACATAAAAGCACACAGTCAAGATGAAGGCCCTCTCCACGCCTAATCGCTTCCGTTAATGTCATGTTTCTTTTTTCTTCCTTCCTCTCCTCATCCAGATCCCCAGTCCCAGCACCCCTCTTTCTCCCCATAATATCACTGTCCCCTGCTGCTTGCTGAGAAAATAGGCCCTCGTTTTGATCTGGTCCTGTAATTTGATATTTATTTTGTGATCTCAGCTAAGAAGGCGTCTGTTAGGATAGCTCTACGTCTCTGCTGACATTTGGAGCAGCAGTCATTAGTTATGCACTTGATCAGAGCCGCCAACACAAATGCCCCTCCCCCTCCTCTCCTGCTTCCCACTCTGTCTACCTGCTCTGCAGTTTCAAACAAGGGTCTCTAATGGTATTCCACTTGCCTCATTGCCTCCGCTTGTATGCTCCGGTGAGCACAAAACCACCCAGTGCCCTGTGAATTCTCAAAATTAGCAAGGGGTAAAATTGAGGCGGAGTATTTTGCCCAGTGTAAAATGTTTAATTCAGAAAGGCTGCGATGACCTGCACCGGCCTTTACAACCTTCACCGACCTTTTCAACCTTTTCAATTGCATGGGGGAAAAAAGTACATGCATTCAATTGGGGAAATATGTTGTGGGATAGAAGTTGCCTTTTTCCATTCAAGAACACAATATAATAGCTAAGATGATGTCATTTTAAGTCTTTAAACTACTGGTTAGTACATTACACTTAGCTACTGTACCTATGACAAACACAGTGTAACGTAAGGCTGTGCTAAAACCAGCTAATCAATAGTTAACACTGTGAATTCACAATAACCTTGGTAAGGGACTCTGCTGTCTGGCTTATTTGACAGTTCACCTTGATGCAGAGAGCGCACAGAAAATGCACTGAAAGCACTCCAGACAGTTGGCAGTGGCTTCTTATCTTAACTAGGGGACATTATTTTGGTTCACCAAGCCTCAGTAATATGTTAAAATCTACTACACAAATCATTTGCCCAATTAAGCCCATTTTGAGATAAGATGGGTAGCTCTGATAAGTCCCATGGAAGGAGTCATTTGGAGGACAAGGTCTTTGTGAGTCATGTTTGGAGAGGAATTAGAAAGAAAACTGTGCTGCTTTAACTAGGGGAGGATCATGACCTGCAACATGCTGAGCTATCTTTCATCCTACTTGGTTTTGGTTTCAGACTGCATTTGCATGTTAAGATGAAATCATTAAACAACAGTGTTGTTGTTTTTTTGATTTAATGGATGTTGTTAAAATTTCTACACCTTAAATATTTATTTTAATAAAATTCTCCACCGAGTCAAGGTAATTGTTAATTAGAAGTAATACTGACGCAAGCCTTATAATTGAGTTCATGAACTTGTCATTTATTCAATTTTAATTGTTAATTTGACACTCATTTTATCAAAAAACACCAATAAGCTTTTAAACACATTTGTAGGATTTGGTTCTTCCTAGGTAAGTAATTGTTTTAATTACAGTTTAAGTTTAAATTCATTTTAATGTCAGACTAATTCTGTCGACAGTGCTGTTGGCAAATAGTACCATAGTTCACAACCGTGGGTCAAATATGGACATTCATTAGCCATTAAGCGTACATCCACTGTTCTGTAACTCATGAAGGTGAATCTTCCCACCTTTAGTATATCTAATTATTAAAATGACATGCAGTGGGGGATTACAGGAGGTGAGCGGGAGGCAAGGTTTTGAAGGGTGTTAATACCTACTAATTAGCCATATGACTGAAACACTCTAGGGGGAAGGACAGAGCACAGTTACTGTATGGTACATAATAGACAAGGTGGAGCACCATCAAGTTGAAGACTCTAGTAAGACTTGAAATATATCCTGTTAGCTCACCTAATGTGTGGTTGGAACATGTGCGCATGCAGTAGTGTCCTCTTTCATCTTTTGTCACTGTCATTATATTTACTTTGATGGTCATCTGTTCATGTACATTACATTTATTCATTTAGCTGACGCTTTTATCCAAAGCGCTATATACGTCAGAGGTCGCATGCCTCTGGAGTGGTAAGCAGGGGTTGCTCAGGATTGGTCCCACTGTGTCTCACAGTGGATTCGAACCTGGGTCTCTCACACCAAAGGCATGTGTCTTATCCACTTTACCATCACAACCCCACATCTGGATCAATGTTTTTGAGAGTTAACTATGCAACCCAGAAGTTCTGTAACGTGACATCAATTAACTGCTGACTGAACAGTCTGATGCTTTATATGAATACATAACAAAGAGACGAAACAGGCAAAATGTCTAGCATTGGTATGTCCAGGATTTCTCTAGCTGCTATTTTAGAGAAACCTTTTTGTTTCAGTCCCTCCAGAATTTTGCGATGTCTCAATCGCAATTATTAACACAAATTCAACCAATCCCACTATTTTGACCAGTCACATTTCCGCAAATTGGACCTATCATCGCCATTTACCGCAAAGCATTGTCTTAAGTCAGCTTGTCACTTCCTTGTTTAGAAGAAGTAGCAGACCGGTGTGATACCAACTTCTCACATACGCAACAGTGTCAGGATCTTCTTTACAAAAGCGGGGGTAAAATATTTGCAAACCGTGCAGTATTGTGGTCGGACATAAAAGGAAATCTTCTAAATAAATAAATCACTGTGACACAGCCTACTGCATCCCAGTCAATTGCAAGCGCTGACAGAATCATGCTAAGCTGGTTTAAATAAGCAGGGTTAGGGTTAGGGCCGCTAAATCCTGGAGGGACTGGTTAATGATTTAACTATAATTCTAAAAAAAAATCAAATCTACATTTGCAGTTTTCACTTTTTCACACAATTGTATTGCAAAAAAACACCCAAAACATTGCAACTTTCATCACAATTTTTTAGGAAAGCTTCCGCAAAATCAGCCATTTTAAGCCACAACAATCACAAAAAAGCCCAGCTATATCCTGAAGGGACTGATATTTAGCTTTTATTTCATGATTTGCCACCTCTTGTGGGCAGAGAACCATTATCCTTGCCTTACACACACAATTGTTTTTGGTGACAAGAGCATAACATGTTTTGTCATTGATCTTCTATATGATTTTTGTTGACCCTCTCCACATGGTGGACAAGGATTCTACTATTGCACCCATCAATACTCTACTGCACTTCAAAGCACTGGTATCAATATTCTGAATTCATACAGCTGAGGTTGAAAGCATTATTCTAGTCAGGAAGCGTTCTCATATTAACTCTCTCACCTGAAGCTTTGGGTAAATTTATTATTATTTTGCTTAAATGCACATGTTGCAGAACATTACCAAAAACACTTTCTTTACATCTGGAAATTGAAACTCAAGAGTCATCTTTAACAGCTAATGCTACAGTTCAAATTGAAAGGTCAAGCAGTGGTAGTGGCCCCCCCGGAGGCAGTCACAGTCACTGCGATCTTTTTAATCTTTTCTGTGTGATCAATACTAATCAATACATATACATAGCATTTTTTCTATTAGGCCAATGTACCAATTTTCTAATGAATATATTTCTTGACTCATGCTTGCACAACTTTTCTTTGCGCATTTGTTTTATCTTTTTTTTGGGATTTTTTATGCTATATATATATATGTTATGACTAAATGTGAACAATCTAACATACACGACTCTACAGCTGTGCAGAGTTGATTTTATGGTTGCAGGGAGGGGTCAACGTCATCAAGCCATCAAACTAAGAGCTGTCCATCATGGCTTTCTAGTAAAGTTAATTGATATAACTAATTAAGATATTAATTGGGATACCAGTGACACTCTTTCTCACAGGACAACTTGAAGGAGACGTTTCTAGGAGCTGGTTTGACTCAGTTGGCCTTGCCTCTGTTCTCCACCGTTTTAAATCCCCACACATCTTAATAATGTTTTTCTAAATCCCCTTATTCAATTATGGCAGCCTCTAATACATGTGTCAACATGTTTCATTAGTCCGTCCTCCTCTCCCACCAAAGAGATTAGCTCTCCCTTCTTTCTTTTTATTTACTAAATGCTGAAATATAATTTTCCCCAGGAAAGGGGGGAGAGAAACTGTGAAAGAGCGAGTGATTATTTTTGTTCATTACATTTCATTCTAGTCAGCCAGCCAGAGCTTCTTTTTTTTCCTGAAAAGACTATTAAATATGCGGTCTAAAACGTACTTATTCAGCTTTCAATTTTGCTGCAGTCTACATTTAAATGCTTAGAGAACATTAGGGAGCGTGGTACTAGAGCATGGTTTTAACTCTTAGCTCTATAAACTCTTTGCCTGAAATGCTTTTATCACAGAGCGAGTATTCATGAGATTTATGCAATCGAAGAATGCTAAGACTTTAGAAATAAGATATGAAGCAAGACTGCTTCATCTCAGTAAGTGTGTATGTGTGTCATAGAAGGGGATGATTAATTCTATGAGTGTGCAATCCCTTTGATGTTCCTTGTGGTAATTGTTGGGAGTTCCTGGTCCCTCAAGGGTTTTATAGCAGTCCTGCATTGTTGAACTGAGTAGGAGAGTATAGAGGCAATGTGTAGGCAGGGACTAGATTAGACATTACAGTACACGCATGCTCTGCGGATTCTTCCCTGTGACACTACAGATGTGGAGAGACAGAGCAGTGGAAACAAGGGCTCACCGGTCATTATCATTCTACTCCTATTACACTCATCTCCTGATGGGTCTCATCTCTCCATTCCCCCTCCTTCCCCGTCCCCTTCTCTATTTCCACATATCCCTGTCTTCATCAGTTTCCCCTCACTGCCTGATTTTGTCTCTCTGGGGAGCGGACGAGAACAGAGAAAGGGAGACAGCCAGAAACACAGAGAGATGGGGAGAAAGCAAAAGATGACAACAATAAGATGAAAACAGACAGAAATGGACAGTAGGATGCAGGCTTTTATTTCTCTCAGATTTGAAAACCTTTGTAATCATTGGCCCGTTGGCTGTGCTTGTAATATCAAAATGCCTTTGGTCAGCCGATACCCAGTGGAAATATGTTACAGGCTATATTCTGCTCATCCTATTTCCATCCCATCCATCTTTCATAGAGCTTTCCTAGTCCTCACTTTTTCATCTGGCCTGTAAATATACCATTCCTCCATCCCCTCTCTCTTCCCTAAGACTTACCCTTTGCTCTCATCCTTTTCTGTATTCTTCCGTGTCTGCCATTGCTCTATATTTTCTTTAATGCTCATCCATACAGCCTTACTCACCCACTCCCATACTTCTCCCTCAGTCCTCCCCCATTTTATTGTCTCCCTCTCCATCTTGCCCCTGGTGACCTTAATTACTACATGTAAAAACCTGACCTGGATCCAATTTCCAGCCTGTGACCACACAGCCCCAAGATTAATGCCCCACGGGCCAAATTCAATTAAGCTCCCGTCTAAATAAGGACTACACATGTTTTTAAAAAATGAGATAGAACAACAGGGTCACACTATTGAATCTTTAAAAAAAAAAAAAAACACTGGGGGTAAAGGTTGAAAACAATTATAGAAAAAGGGAGAGAGGGCAACAGCTACATATGAAGAATGACTGAACTCACTCTACTAGACTGTGTTCGAGGTGGTAATGACCTCCATCAATGAGTCAACAGTTATCAGTATATTTGGTTTCCTTGGTAACTAAAGTATCCACCCTTATTAGAAATCCAGGGAATTTGTTTTTTATAACATCATATGGAAAATATTTGCATTTGTGAGACAGTATTTTATATTTTTATATTTATATTTCTGCTCATGTACAACAAACTAAAGTCTGTAGTTAAAGCAACATTGTGTAGTAATTTTTTCATAATTATAACAGCTTCAAAATCATTTTGAAGGAGCACTGACTTAATATATAATAGGTTGAATGACAAATGAACGATGAATTACGGCACCAACAAGACTCTTCAGCAAGCAAGCTCTAAGAAGAGGCAAAAAGTAGATAAAGTACAATTTAAGTTCTTTGGAAGAAGCTAGTTTGGTATTCTTAGTATGGATATCATGGCAGAGGCTGCAAAGAGACAGAAGAAAACGTTGTTGCAGGAAGTGAGGAAAGAGAGTGATGAGCAAGCGCCCGGTCTTGAGTAAATATCGGACTGGTTTTTACTTGTTGGCGTGAGCTAAGAGAGCTGAAAGGATGCAGGACAGATACTGAGCTGGCCTTCTTGCTGTTGGATTAATAACTTATTAGCTGGCTTCCCATGTCTTGTGTTGTTTATGTTGCTTACGTGATGTTTGGCTGTGTAAGCAAAGCAAAACAGAGCCACAGGGTATTAGCTGCTAGCTATGAATCTCAAGTTGATTTCGGACATTGATGACACTACTGCAAGTGCTCTTGTGTCAGTTGCTGTCTAGCTTTGTTGGCTAGCTTTCCACCCAAGTTTCAAGCAACACTATGCTGCCGTTGGTGGAGAGCGGGCGGAGGTGTCGAGCCAGAGCCGGGGCGAGCTGGCAAAATAACCGGGCTCAGCTGCCTCTATGGACGTAACGTTAGCTAATAGCAGAGGTGAATAGACAGAAGAGGATGTTGATGGAGGAAGCTAAGAAGAGAAAAAGACAGTGACGTTGGCAGGAGCTTTATAAAATAAAAGGATGCAAGACAGACGCCGAGCTGCCTTTCTTTCTGTGTACATTGTTAGGCTAGTAAGTAATGTTGCTATGTCTCATGTTGTCACACTTACTTGATGTCTGGCTGTGTTAGCTAAGTTGTCAACTTGCTAGTTTCTAATGTAATCATAACAAATGCAGGTGTACAATTAACCCCAAAGCATAGGACCCTAATGCATGCTTTTGTGGACTGTCTGGACAGGTATTAGAAAGTTTTGTGTTAGCTATGAAATAAGTTGTAAATAATTTGAAAAATAGTTTTTCTTTAGAAGCCCAGGATTTATGCAACACAAGCTGTATGGAGTAAATTTTGGGTCACTGAACACAGTCAGTGCAGTTGTTTTGAAGAAGGCCAACATAAAGCTGCCCTGGTTGTCTGTGTGTTACAGACCTACTGACATAAACAAAATGTCACTCAAATGTTTTTTATGTTTTGGTGAACCAATCTTTTAAATGAACTCTTTATAGATTTATTTTTCCATGCAGTAGCTTCCCCTAACTGATGCTAAGTTTACAACATTACACTTATGCTGCTGCTATCCAGCAGCTCTGAGTCTCAGGTGAGGGGTGCATAGCTGAAAGATTTAGCTGCAGACAATTAATTTTTGAGGTTTTAATGGTAAAAGTAATGTCTTTCTCTTCCTTGGATTTACTACAGACCCCAGGGTCACTGAACAAGAAGAAGTGGGCAGGAGTCCAACCTCAGCCAGAAATGCTTCATAGTTTAGTTGCAGTAGTTTCTAGAAATGTTGTGTTACTCTGCCTATTATAAGTAGAGCTAGATTCTTAGTGTTTTGAGTATCTTTGTGTATGAACATGCTAATGTTTAAGTCACTAAAATATCAGCCTAGTTTAGTAAGCATTTAACATGATTGCAAATGCTTCCGCACCATTGTTCCATCCGTCTGTCCTCTATACTACAAATGTGATTTGAGGTCCGGAGGCCTATGCTTGGGAGAAAAGACCTTGAAAAATACCCCTCTTCAAAGGAACATATCAGCCCCTCATTTTTCATTGGCATTGACTTCCAATTTTGAAACTGGAGAAACTGACAGCAATTTGTCAGATTTCTTATGAATTGTTCACCAAAATGGTAAAAAAAAGATGGCATGCAATCAAATAATCGTGTTTCATATTTGATTCCATAATGCCTACCTTGATTCCCCCCCCACAAGGTTTGGTAGTGTCTTGAGGTTGCAAGTCAAGTCATCTTAACTACAGCCCATCAATTAATTCTAAACATTAAAATTCCAAATATCATTTACATTTAATGGATCCATCCAAGGGCACATATTAAGCAGGGGTCTCGGGGGTCCACCCGCCGAAATGTTTGAGCCTCATTTCCTGCATTCTGGTGAATTCTGTGCTATTTTTTGCCTTTTCTGCATCAATTTATGGTGGAATTAATTTATGTAGGGGAGGGGAAGGGGAAAAAAATTCAGGTGGCAGATGACAATTCAAAGGCATTCTGTATTGCTTTCAAATATGTATTCTAATATAGATCAACTTTAATCATTTAACATCATCCCTGTTGAGTCAACATATAGGTAGGTGTGATTTAGTCATCCCTCCTCTTCAGTGTCTTTTGTTTGGGCAGGTAACCTCTTTAAAGGGTTACTTAGTTATTTTTCAACTTGGCAATGAGAGTGAAATAGTGACTGTATCTGGTTAAACAAAAAGATGCTTACTCTTTAAAAAAGGTTTATGTCTGTGTGGATCCTATCTACAAGGTTGTCAGACACATCTGAGCCTGTCGGAGACAAGAAAGAAGTTTTTTACTGGACTTACTTTGAAGGGGAGCATTTGCTCGCAAGGATTACGTTGCAGCCCTGTCTTGCTGTTGCCGATTGCAGCGCGTTTGCTCAATAATGGACCCATTTCAAGATAATTTGTCTCGATTAGTCACAAAGAATAAAAACCTTGGGAAAATAGGGTCCTGCTCATGTTCAAAACCTTCTGCACATTCAAAATCTTTCCCACATATCTGTGTTCTCTGACATTTCGAGAATAAAGTCATAAACTTTTAAGAATAAAGTCGTAATTTAAACGGTCATTAAGTGATTCTAATCCAATACAATGAGCACAAGGCTCTGGGAGAGAGAAAGTTGTAAACCCTGGTACATTGGAACATGCTGGATTTATTACAGGACTCTAAGCACTGTCCTGGTGTTAAAGAGGTGGTATTATGCTTATTTTCAGCTTCAAAATCTTGTTTAGGGGTTGTACCAGAACAGGTTTACATGGTTTAATTTTTAAAAACCACCATATTTTTTGTCATACTGCACATTGCATTCGTTTTAGCTATGGAGTGATACATCTTGTCTGTACATGTACATACTCTGTACATACTTTGTTGGGAGTTGCACATGCGCAGTTCCTAGTTAAGGACTACTAGCTAATCAGAAGCAGAGAAGGGCGGGTCAATGGGAAGCTGGTAGACAGGGCTTCGGTTCAGCTGTACATGTTGCCGAGCAGCTTGGCAACATGGACTGGAGCAAGAGTTTCAGAGTGGTGAGTCATTAATCTGTAACAAAAGTATCTTTCATCCATGAAGTTTTAACTGAGCTCTGTCTCTACATCACAGTAACAACTTTATGTCCATTGACTGCCTGAAGGGTAGCTAGAGTTTGGAAGGGAGGGGAGGGTAGACATTGGGCTTTTTCACTTTGCAAACCTATTACAAGCACAAAAATATATATAACTCAATAAAGGAGAGAGAAAGGCCATAAAGCATAATACCACCTCTTTAACATTAGTTAAGCCATCTGTGAGGCGATTCTATGCTGGAGATTTGAAAGGAATGAAAACGCAGGATAAGCGGTTGACGATGGATGGATGGATGGATGGAAAACCAATGTGGAGGATCCTCTGTTTGTGCTTCACAGATGAGTAACGTCAGCTTTGCTGTTTCACACAAACGATAGGTCAGAACTGTCTTGTCCATTTGTTGTCATGTTTGTGTATTACCAACCAAATACAAATAAATAACATAAAACAGGTCTTTGTTAGCTTTGTTCTATCAAATTTTTTAAGAGTAGTTGCTTATTATATATATTATTATATTATAGTTATTTGCTGTGTGTTTGTCCGCTCTAACGTTATATGTTGCAATTTGTCTGAAAAACGTTGATGATGGGTTTTATGGCCTCAAAGACGTAAAAATACGTAGTTAAGTTTTACTAGGACGGCAGGATTTTTTGGGTTGATTCATAATTTGAAATGCGACAGTACGTAGCCTAATATTACCAGAAACGTTATGTTCCGTTTTCGCTTTGCATTTGAAACAATTATCGTCCTCTCTTTTGATGTTGTTTGTTTACTATTCATTACTGTTACTCGCGTAGTAGTAAGTCAAACAGTCAGTAGTATGTCAAACTTTTGTTAACGTCCCGCCCCATTAAGGCTGGGATTGGTCGGTTGACAAAAAGTGACACTGACAAGCACATTGGCTTTATGAGAAGTTGAACATGTTGAACAACAAAAGACACCGATACAGCTAATGCTAGATAGAGACGACCCATCTCTGTCTCTGTCACAGAGCTACCAGTGCTCCAGTGGCGAGTCCGACTAGGTTTTAAACGGTTAGCGGCAGGGAGGGCGGGTTATCGTCGGTTGTTATCTTTAATGTTACTCGCACACATGCTCATAAATTATTTTTCTGGTTCGCAAGCAGTCCTATCTGTTTTTAGGGGCACATGCGAGAGCCTGGTGTGGGCGTGGATAATGAGCAGACTGCAGTACACACACAGCACACTTATTTTGTTTAATTAAACCGCAGCCTTTTGCGGTCCCACATCCCAATTCCAATTGCCATTAGATTAATCGTGCAACCCTAAACTAAAGCTTCGAGATCCACGGACAGACTCTCTTAACAGCGTCCAATAATGTACAATTTTTTTCTACTAGCCATATCGCACACATTGTGTCATATGGCGACGATCTATGTTTTTATGACAAATTCACAGGTGTGGATTCAAGAACCAACGCAGACCCTTTACTTGTGAATACCGCCTTCAGCCAGACATATTTAAGTCAAGGTCGAATGATTGATCTCAGATGTGCTGCCCCTACAAACAAATGTAATTCAGTGTTGTTACACTCCTACACTACTGTATTCTTACAATTCATAGAGCAGATGGGAGCCTTTCTGTTTTCTGATCCGCTTTGTTTTGCACGCCTTTGTCAAGTTGTAATGAAGGCCATTTCTCTATTGCAATGGTAATGTAATTCAAACTTACAATGGGAACATTTTTCCCTTTCTGCTATGTTTCCATGAGCCATTCAAGTTCTTGCTGGCTTTGTACTTGGAAAACGTGTTATTCCTGAAGAGGTCAAAATCCCGGCAACACTTGTAGTATAAAGAACAATTTTATTAGAACATGTTTTTGCTTGTTGCCTTCATCAAGGAGGCCAAGAGTTTTGACCTCTCTTTCTTTCTCCTTTCTTCCTTCTCCATGCACTATGGAAGTAGGTAAAGTTGTGCTGGAAAGCCCTACTCTGCTTAACCAAATTATTCCAGGGTTATAGAGGGGTATATATGGTTATCCTCTTTTTTCCCTCAAAAGGTGAAATAAAAAGTCAAAAAAATTTGACTGATTTAACTGAGTAGTTTTTTTAGTGGTCAAGCAGCAACCTGCAACACAGGTAGTGTGTCATATAGTCTAAAATGGAACACCTATAGTGAGGGAATTTGTTATGTGTGTGTGTGTGTGTGTGTGTGAACAGCAGAGTGCGTCCATTCCCTAGTAAAGTGAGTGTTCGCTGTGTGTATGATGCGTCCTGTCACTTTCTCTAAGTGAGGCTGCCAATAACGAAGCGTGACTAGCCTGGGAAACACAATGCAGGCTTCCAATCAATCTCGGAGAAGGGGGCAGAGGGACTGGGACTGTCACACACCTCACACTCTTGTCATTCGCTTCAACCCAGGGGCCCACTGAAGGTCATGCAGGGTAGCCCCAGTCCAGCCCTGTCAATCAGCATTAGCCTCATGATTGTGATTACGTCATTAACAGGGATGAACTCATGCATCGTGACCTCGACTATGGATTCTCATATTTCTGCTATTATTTGATGGACAGTGTTAATTAGAATTATTATTATTTTTTTTTTTACTTCCCATCAGCATCATGAAGGATGTTTAGTATATACATCTTTGTATGTACCTTAAGGGCATCGAACAGCAGCACTTGATACGCTGTAGCCACAGTGGCCCATACATCTACTCATCCCAGGCTTTTCTCTGTACAGCTGTGAGGACTGTGTGCAGCAGGTTCAGGCTGCTGTAGAGCTCCATCCATTTTAGCCTGCTGCTGTGTCAGGAGAAATTGCTGCCTGTGTGAGGACTTCTGTCATCCTGGCCTAATGTCTCTGCAGTAGCCTCGCAGGCTTCAAGCCAGACAGCCCACCATGCTCAGGCTGCTGAACAGGGTGGAAGAGGTCATTGAAAAATTCTAAATGATTATCCCCTGGGATGAACAATGAGGACGACATTTTTAACTGGACGAAATCATGCCGTGTGAACAATTTTTATAGCACCTTTAACCTTGTTGAAGATTTAGCACGGTTATATGTAAACCTTAAAAAATTCATTCTCTTCTTTACTAACATCATAATTGAAGCTTTATTAAGAGGTTAAAATTTCAAATCAAAGTTTAGAAGATTTATTTTTTTTAGATGGACAGTATGTCAAACTTCTGAAATATCCAGATGCAACCAGCAACACTGTTAAGTTTACTGATCATACCATCATTTCCCTAAAAATAGCTTCCCTTCACCATCTGTCACGATCCTGTCCTGAGCGTGTCTGGGTTTCTTGTGTTTTGTCTTCCCCCCCCTCAGTAATCTGCCTGCCTGCTAGTCTCTGTTTTCCCTTCTGTCTCTGTGCCTCGTTAACCCTGATCCCAGTCACCTGTGTTGCTCCCGCCCTGCTCGTTAATCACTGTGTATAAATGTCTGGTGTTTCTGTTCATTCCCTGTCCGGTCATTGTCTCATGTCAGTCCTGTCCTGTCCTGTCGGATGTCTCATGTCAGTCCTGTCCTGTCGGATGTCTCATGTCAGTCCTGTCCTGTCGGATGTCTCATGTCAGTCCTGTCCTGTCGGATGTCTCATGTCAGTCCTGTCCTGTCGGATGTCGTGTTGTTACCTGCTTTTGGATGTACCAGTTCCTGTACTCGTGAGTTCTGTTCATGCCTGTTGTTGTGCTTGGGATAAATAAAACCTGGAACTCAATCTCAGCTCTCAGTGTCATGCGTTTGGGCTCTCCCCTGCTTTGCGCACCCAGCGATCCTGACAGAATGACCGGACCAATTAAGAGCCCAGCAGACACTCTAACTGAGGAACAGACTGACGTGCTGAGGGAGCTTCTGACGCTGAGGAATATGTGGTATGGGGCTAGTCATGTTAGCCATAAGGCAGCTATCGTGTCCCTTGCCTGGAAGAGCCTGGCTGCTAGCCCTCAAAGGACGGGTTCTCGGCCTGCTAGTTGCAGGTTGGGAAGCATCCTCCTGTCCTGCCCGGCGAGCGCTGCTAGCCCTCCGCCTGTCCTGCCTGTTACCTGTTCGGCTAGCGCTGCTAGCCCTGCGCCTGTCCTGTCTGTATCCTGCTCGGCTAGCGTGGCTAGTCCTCCGCCTAGCCTGTCCGTCCGCCTGCCTGCCCTACCTAGGACTCAGGACTCAGGGACTATGACTCTCCTGGCCTACCTGACCATGAAGGCCAGGGAGTCAGAGGCAGCACGGGCAGCTAGCCTATGGCCTGATAGCCTGGAGGCTAGGCTTCCCCCGGAGTCCTCCTTCGAGGGAAGTCGCCTGGCCATCTTTTCGGGTTCCCGTGGTGGTCATCGGAGGCGACCAGGTCACCATCAGCGACCCGTCGGCAACCAACCTGTCCCCCGGCTTGCTAGAACGGCTAGCCAGCCTGCCCACCTGCCTGATCCCCGGCCTGCTAGCGCTGCTAGCAGCCAGCCTGCCCACCTGCCGACACCTGTTGCTGGTCCCTCATCGAAGGTCTGACTGACACCAGTTCCAAGGTCTCCGTCGGTGGCCAGACCGGTTCCTGCTCCCCATGCCCCGTCGGTGGACCGACTGGCACCTGCTTCGCCGGTGGCCCAGCCGACTCCTGTTCCCTCGCTGGTGGTCCGACCAGCACAAGCTCCGTTGGTGGCCCAGCCGATTCCTGTTCCTAGTGCTCAGTCGGTGGTCAGGCCGCCTCCAGCTCCTCGTGTCCGGTCCATGGCCTCCAGCCCAGCTGTCTCGCCCGTGGACCTCAGCCCAGCTACTTGGCCGGTGGTCCTCAGCCCAGCCGCCTCGCCCGTGGTCCTCAGTCCAGTTCTGCCACTTGAGGCCTCAAGTGGCAACCTCCGGAAAGGTTCCGCCCTCAGCACTGGCTTCCTGCCCGACCTCCTGAATTCTGTGGCCCCCCTGTTCTGCCCGGCCTGTTGGGTCGTCCTCCGGGACGACCACCTGAACTGTGTTACCCTCCTGGCCTGCTCAAACGACCTCCTGGTCGGCCTCCTGAACTGTTCTGCCCCTCTGCCCTGCCCTGTATGTTAGGCCAAGCGCCTTACCTGCCCTGTGTCCTGGGGTGGTTCCCCCGGACTGTTCCCTAGCCCTGATTTTCCTGTTGTCTTCCTTCTGGACCTTATGATCCCCCTGCTTTGCCCTCAGGCCACCCGCCGGAGAATTCCCTGTCTAGTCCCTGGCCTCTCTGGATTTTGATTCTTATTTTTCTGATATGATTCATTCAACCACAAGATTTTTCTCAGAGGAAAATAACCTCACCGAAACCATGTCAACGTTTAGCAAAACTGATATGGAGTAAGGCAATTTGTCTAAATTAATATAAACAGCAAAAACAGGGGCCATTTTAAACATTTATTTCCCATTCATGTAGTTTTAAGTTAGTTATCTTATTGTTGAAAAATGAAGATGAGGTTTAAATCTGTGTTTACTTGCTGTAAAATTAGTCTTATTGAATTATCACTTCATGGTACAACACAGTCTTAATCTGTAGTTGCTACGGCAAGGTTGATAACAGAATTTGAGTAAACCAGCGGGGACCCAGCAGTATCCACTTGCTGTCTGAAATAATTTTAATAATTGGTAGAACGTGACAGGAGAAAGTTCTCACCTCTTCTTAACTAACAGCACCGCAGAGGTGTCCCTCAGCAAGACTCTTTGACTGTGAAGTGCAAAGTGTTGCTGGAAAAGAGCACGTTAGTTTCATTTTTCCTAAATGATGATCTAAGTGGTCTCAGCGGTTCTAGGTCACCAAGAAGTTATTATCCTAATGAAGTTCCACTATTAGTACTTTTAATTTTCTAGCACAGTCAGTAGTTATGTGAATGTATTATTTCAGAAACAAATAATTCTAATGATTCTTTGTGTCACGTCAGCCTGTTTGTTCAAAATTACTAGAGTCAGAATGTAGCCCATAATATGGTGGTATAAAAAAATAATCATTATATTAAGTGATCAATCACAGAATATAATTTAAATATAATTTTCAATGTTAGAAACATTGGTTATATTTTGCTTTCTTGAGTTACTGGCATTTTGTCCTCACCGCAACAATTAATTTATTGCTACTATGGTCTTTTAAATAAATTGTCCCCACTGCTGTGTAATTTTTTTATTAAAAAACAATGTTTGTCTTCAACACTGCAGGTACCTTAAATGTAATAAGTCAGTACACTCTGTGGGTGTGTATCGCTTGTACATGTGCACATGCATAATAGCACTGTTTAAGCTTAGTGGAGAAAGCACAGTCTCCACAGCTACACTTAAAAATTAATTAAAAAGGGCAGTGGGCAAAATTAAATAAGTATCCAGTACAGATAAAGCACTTTTCATGAGCACGATTATCTTCAGAGTAAAATGTGTCAATATCTGTCTGTTTTAAAAATAAATTGTTCTCTTGCTATTGTAATCAAAAACATTGCTCTGAAGCCCAATTCTGAGGCTGTTCTGTAAATAGTTTTCTAATAAATATTGCAACTTCTGATTAACCAATACCATTTTCAGGCTTAAATTAATATCGTTTAGTTAGTCCTGCTCATGTCCAGGTTAAGCCCCGCCCATTCCGAGTCCGGATGTAGATAGAGATCATTTAATTTTTTGAACAGATACAGATAGTGGTGTACCTGCTCATACTTACTAATCAGACTGTTTCATATTCGTCTTATGAGATCAGAACCTCAACATCAACTTTTTAATGAAAGCCATGTATTGGCCTACAGTATAAAGAATTAAGTCTTGTTGGTTTTACACTTGTACTGAGCTCCACTGCACTTCTCTTTTAAAAAGCTTAGACCAAACACAGTGCCTCATGGACTCCATAAACTGCCCTCTGTGAGCTTAAACAGAGATGGCTATCTTGACCTGGACCTAGTCTATTACATTCAGGATAGATACAGATCAGACTGGATATTCCCTTCATTTTCCCTCCAGTATCTCCAAGGAGATCTACATCAAACCTGCCAAGAGACAATCTCCCAGGGCCTGGTTAATTTGATTCCCAGTATGCATGGTGCTGGCCTCTCCAAAAGAGGGGGTGGTGGCGGCGGCAGGGGACCTTATTCACACAGAAACTAAATGGTCCGTGAGCAAAAGCATCTGCAATTCAAAAGCCAAGGGGCTGGAAATATTGGCAATTTAGAGTCACTGACTTGCACTTTTTTTATTTTTTTTTACTATTATTAGAAAAGGCAGTTTTATTTACTTAAGGTAGTTTGTTAAAGCTGAAACACCTTCAGGGTAGCTGTTTAGAGCCACATCTTGGATAAGGCTGTACCAAGGGAATAGGTTACATCTATATTTACATACAGTACAATGCACAATGAAATGGACATTTGACATTACTATTTATTGAGATTAATGAGACAGAAACAGCTATATACTGAATACTGTATATTGGATCGTTACTGTTAATGGTTATTATTATTAAGATGTACATGGTGACCAACGTAATTTTATATTCACAGCTTTAGTTAGCATGTAGTGTAAAGACAAAATCAAAATATCATCTATTACATATAACAATTACTTTGGGTTACATTCCAATAATGATCATTGAAAGGAGGAAGTTATTTTATAATCCTGGAATTTCCAAACAAGCCTCATTTTCCTAATTTCATGTTCATTTACTGGGCTCAGGGCTGAAACCACTTGGCAGGTCAATGTCTTGCATGTTATCACAATGCATTTTTTGCTTTTCCCATGTCATTTCACGCCATTTATTCTTTAATGATTTATGTTGTACAGAGACAGCATGTCATTTTACACGCAGATGTCATAGACAAAACAATAATATAAAGAGCACCCGCGTAGGAGAGGGTCAAGGCGGATGGATAGATCCAACAAACACAGAAACCTAAAGTCAACGTTAAATTATTTTTAACTTACGTAACTGATCTTAACTTAACTCACATCCTAAACCTAACGTGGAAATTATTTTCTATTGATGTATAAACAATCAAGTTGAACAAGTATTCATGCTGTAGTAAGTAACCACTTATGTTTAAATAAGCCCTTAATTTTCTTTATGTTTCAGAACACGTTGTAGATTGTGACAGTGTCTACAACTGGAAAAACACCTGTAACGCCTCATAGTTTGTAGCAACAGAGTTTGGACTATACTTACCACTCAAGATTATTCTTTCATTTTTGTCAATTTCAGAGCTTAAAATAGAAAGTGATTTTTGTAAGGCTTTGCACTGCTTGTCTTTAAATAAAAAAAAAATAAATAAAAAAAAAAAATATATATATATATATATATATATTTAAAAAATGCACAATGTGTGCACATTATCTTTTGCTCCTGTATTTGTATAGCGCTTTTCTAGTCTTTGCAACCACTCAAAGAGCTTTTTACTACTTCACATTTATCCATTCACACACATTCATACACTGATGGCAGAGGTTAAGGTGCCAACTGCACATCAGAACAGAAATAACACGCATACACATCCATACACTACAGCCACCGGGAGCAATTTGGGTTTCAGTGTCTTGCCCGAGGACACTTCAACATGCAGACTGGGGGGAGCCGTTCTAGTCTAGTCTCTGACAAGATAAGCTTTTGTGAAAGTGCTCCTGTATAATAATTTACTTTTTCTTTGAAACACCTGGGTAAATAACAAAATATCTTTTTTTTTTGTTGGAAGTCCTCCTTTCCATTAACTGTAGAAAATTGTCATTAGTACCAGGTAGTCATTTTTGGAGGCAATAAATATTGAATGCATTTGTTTTACCTTGCCTGAAAATTTTTCATGATGGTTGACTGGAATAATTTTATTTCAAGATTAATATTTAAGTGTGTGTAGTGAAGTGTTAGTGTTGGAGAGAGCTGAGGGCAATGCCGGAAAAATGCTCTCTTGCATTTGTCGATTAAAATTATAGTATTTGTTCTTTGGATGCAAAAGTTGTTTATCCAAAAAAATGTAGACTATTACAATTACTTTTGTTGGTAATAATTATTGTTCACACATTGTTCATGTCTGTCAAAGCTTCTCTTAAATGATAATCACTATTATTGTTAAATGGAATTTGTTGGTTTCCAAGCATGCGTCCCGATGTGTGGGGTTGGTAGCAGTCTTACAGACGGACAGATAAAGATCAGCAGTTTCTGAAGCCTGGGGTTTGTCCTTCCTACAGCTGTGAAGGACAGCCCTGGGTTTGAGAGGAGACTGACATTGATTTTCTTGGCCTGGTTATGTGATGGCTGAGGCACCTGCCTCTGATCGTTAACATTGACCAAAACCTTTTATTAAAAACATAGCTATCCTGACACGCGTAGACACATACATGTGCACCCACATAAAAACACTGCTTTTAGAAAAGTTGATGTCTGGGAAGCCGAGAGGTGCCTAAATCCTCCAGTAAAAATCATTTATTTCACTAACATGTCACACATTCTTGCCTTTACCAAATAGGTATATTGATTTTTCTTTTTTAAGGTGTTTTCTGAGCCTGTCCATTGTAAACTACAGCATTAATTCTGGCTGATCTATATAAAGGACTGGCTAGGCATTGTTTGATGAAACTGTATTCAGATACTTCACTTTGAACTGTGATAATATGGCTTCTATCCCTCATCCAATTTACCTTGTGTTTTGTTTGTTCATTCATTCTGTAGCCTTTATTTATCTCGCGAATATTAGCCCCAAAGAAAAAAAGAAAAAATACATATTGATACCTGTACAGTAGTTGTTTCATTTTATCTCCAAACAGAATGATGTGTTAGACCTCTGAACGCCTGTGGCCTATTCGAAGATTTAGTCTTACAATTTTTGAGAAAATTATGTATAAGAGACAAAGGAAAGTAGCTTGCAGGCTGTGACATGGATGTTAAAGCAGCTCAGGTGTGTGTGAAAGATTCTATTTATTCTACAGTTTATTTTCCTCACCATATCGTCCACAATCCCACATTCTCTCTCTTTTTTAAAAAAAAGTTTTGAAACATTCCCTTTCAGCCACCTTTCAAGTTTATATCCTGCTGCTTGTGAGGGCCGAGGTGACAGGAAATGCACAGCTCTGACCTAGACATGGCGGGTCAGAGCTCGAATGTCTGATGTTGACATCAGGGCGTGTCTCGGGGGAGATGATGGATGGTCTAATGTCAGATTTCCCATTCTTCTGGTTTGTTCTGTTATCTTGTGTGTCCATCTTGCTACAAGTGTGTGGCAGGAGTACACAGTCAGCCTGTGTGGGGATGGACTACAGACAGGAATCAGGGTTACAGTAAATGGCAGCAGGTTGCGGGAGATCGTATATGGAGGCAGAGTAGAGGCTGCATAGAGATGAAGGGATTATGGTTATGATTCATCTGCTGCTGGCAGTGAATGTCTGCAGGGAATAGAGAAATAGACTCTGCCTTTGTGTTGAGCCATACAGGGGCAATGAACTGGTAAACATCTTGCTCGATGATACTTAAAAAGTGAGTACTATGCAATCATTGAGAGTTTTCTCCTGGGAGAAGCGTTTTAAATATGTCTGACTTACCAAAAAGCCAGATGTAAAAAAAAACCAACACATTAATGCGTGCTTCTTTGTAACAGTCTGTTAAAAATGATGCTAACTGAACTAAACTGACATCTTTGTACCAGTGAGTAACAGGACAACTGACCTGATGTCATCTATCTCTCACCTTTTATTGCACAAATGCCAGATGGGCTCACCCACCTAGAGGGCTTCAAGGCCACCACCAGCAATGTGGGTGGAAAAATGTAGAGGTAGGGCCAGTCCAGATGAAGATTTCCAGGGCTGAATTTTGTTCCCAGTTGGACCCTGGTCACAGGATTAGGGGAAAACAGCCACTCGAGGTTTGGTCTTAAAATATATGAACATCCCTGTGCCCCCCCAAAATACTTGCCAGAGTACATTCTAACTTAAGGGATGCAAAAATTCTATAGGGCTGCACAAATTAATCTTCCCATAATTTCCTTGACAAACAAATTGCGGGATGGCGATGGCGCAGTGGACAAGACGCCTCCCTTTAGTGTGAGAGACCTGGGTTCAATTCTCCACTGTAACACATCTACCATTGTGTCCCTGAGCGAGACACTTAACCCCTAGCCGCTCCAGAGGCGTGCGACCTCCGACATAATTAGCAATTGTAAGTTGCTTGGGTTAAAAGCGTCAGCTAAATGAAATGTAAATACATATATTCATGTTTTGGTCTATAAAACAAAAATATCAACAAAAGAAAGTCCATCACGGGCGGCACGGTGGTGCGGTGGTTAGCACTGTCGCCTACCCTAAATTGTCCTTAGGTGTGAGTGTGAGCGTGAGTGGTTGTTCGTCTATGTGTGGCCCTGCGATGGACTGGCGACCTGTCCAGGGTGTACCCCGCCTTGCGCCCGATGTCAGCTGGGATTGGCTCCAGCGCCCCCGCGACCCTGTACGCAGGATAAGCGGTTGACGATGGATGGATGGATGGAAAGTCCATCATAATTTCCCAGAGCCTGAGGTGCTGTCTTCAAATTTGTACTATCCAACAGTCCAAAAGCTGAAGAAATTCAATTTATAATGATGTGAAATAGAGAAAAGCAGCAAATCTTAAAATCGTACCATCACGTTAATCACAATTTTTTGTTTGAAACATGATTACTGATGAAAATGGTTGCAAATTTTTTTGGCAATTGACTAATCTATTTATTGATCCCTACGTCTGTTACTGAATGTAAAGCCACTCTTATGATATTTACTGCTTGGTGTTCAGGAACTACTGTTAATGGTTAGCATAAAACTTCACAGTTTCATTCAAAAAATTTTTTCTGAATCATATAGTACTTATTTAAACTGAACAAAAAACTATAGATGTCTAATCTATAGTTTGTCTAATCTTATGCCCTTGTGTAAATTAAAGGTGTGACTCAAATGTCATAGCTGGAGACACTAATCACTGGGATCATACTCATTTGGTCTAGCTTTGTCTTTTATCAGACAAGTTTTACACTTGTCATTAAAGTTAAAGACAGAGACTTAAGGACACTTGTACACAAAAAATAGCTATTGTAACTACGAATATTTAAGGGACCATTTCACCTGCAGTGGTAGATCTGACAACCGTGGAGCTTGGAAGTGATAGAGCAAATTTATCTTCTAAATGCAAATCATTTAACGCATGTGACTGGAGTGTAATGATGCTAGGTGACTTTGATCCTGCTGCTGCAGTTATCTTATTGTATCACAGCAGTAATTAAGGTCTATTTTCAGTTTTCTATTGAACCTATTTAATTAATTAATTAATATAAATTATATATTATTGTCCTCCACTTTTTGTGAAGCAAAAATCACAATATGAATATAAAAGAAATGAACAAACCACAGGTGATATCTGTGGTAGTTCTCACCAGTGGGCAGTGTTGGGCAAGTTACTTCCAAAATGTAATACAGTATAAATTACTAGATACAGTTGGTTTTGAGTAATTAGTCAAGTTTCAATAATAATAATACATTTTCATTTCTATAGTGCTTTTCAGGACACTCAAACACACTTTACAATATTACTACTATAATATCATTATTACTGTGTCTAAATAGTAATGATTTACCCTACTTTTGTTACTTTTGAGTTACTTTCACTGTTATTTAATAGGTGCATTATTCAGATAGTAAGATGTGACTGCGTAGGTGGGGTTTAGTGATGTGCAGATCGCAGTTATGTCCGTGGATCGGGTGGGTCTTTGTCATAAAAATTAACATTCTGATTAATAGAACATGGGGTTGTGGATGGGTGAAATAGGATTAATTGTCATCCCAGTAAGCAAGACCCTGTGCGCATTAAGGCACAAGGTACAGCAGCGTAACTTGATTATTTAAATCGCACGGCACTCCGACAGGATCAGACAGGATTCAATGACAACAGCCCTAATCATGAAAACAAACCATTAAACATGTATAGAATTCTTTTACGCATGATCCATGAGGTTACTGTTTTAGAGACCACCCCAAAATTTCTCAAATCATGTTTTCAGGGGAGCTACTGTGTAATTAAGAGGAGCTCCCCTTGGCTTCCCCATAGTTTGCACACTGCCTACAATCTCAACCATCAAATTTCAGCAACGGGAAATAACATTACTCTTTTACTCGCCGAGTTCTTTTCTGCCGCTGAAATGTTTCACAGTTGGTGAATTATTAAAAAAGTAAAATGCATTGTAATGCGATTTACTGAGATTGTTACAGGTATAATATTACTGAAATTTTAGTAGTAATGCCTTATATTACTGCGTTACAGCAAGAAGCAATCCATTACTGTAATTGTGTTACTTTTGTAATGCTTTACTCCCAACACTGATACTAGGTAAGGTGACATATGGTTCAACCAACCCGTTGTCATTCCTGACTCGTCACTTATGGACACCTGATCAACACATTGGCGTCACATTTTAACACCCTGTGTACCCTTTAGCGTTGTTTTTGCACGTGTAGGGCTCCACGGTCAGGTTACAAAGAATAAATATGCAACATCTGGTTAGAGTTTCAAAATAAAACTAGTGGTTAACTTGGAAATTTGGTTTGGTTTTAGGCACCAAAACTACCTGGTTAGGTCTAAGAAGAGATCATGGTTTGGGCAAAAATAACCACGGTACATAACATAAATAAAAAGAATCAATTTGGACTTTTTGTTTAACACAGGAAATGAACACCAGCCTCCTGTGTGAAAGTCCATTGGACTATGACACTAAAGGCTGCCATGTGTGTTGGTACCAGACGCAGAAGGATGTGGAAAATTGTAGGTATTTGATGCCCTCAGAATGAGAACGGGCTGGTTCAACAGGCTTCACTAAAAGTCAGAGTGGTCTTTTAAAACCAAGATGCATCACTTGCTGAATTTGCCAGTGAAACATGAGCTTTTCCCATCTAGTATCTTCAGATGATAAACACAGGGGCGTCGTACATAAAATCTGGGCCCTGTACCTAAGCATTCTCTATGGGCCCCTCTGCGCATCAACAGCTATTTATTGTAGTATCTTTGCGGGCCCTCCACACATGAGGGCCATGCATACTCAGTGCCCTTTCCTCCCCCCTAGTCCAACACCCCTGATCACAAACTACAATGGCAGAAGAGAGGAAGCTCTCTCCACACCAGTAAAGGTCAGATTATTCATTGGATGCAGCACTTGTTCACTTCCTTTCTCTCTTGTGAACTTTGCTTTCACACTTTCTTCTATGGACAGTCCTCATTGGGAGGCCAGCGGGGCAGAGAAAGGTCAGAGAATAAGGAGAACATAACTGTGAGAGTCAGACTGAAGCTTGGTGTGTAGTCTGAATTTTATTTTGGCTGCAAGACTACACAAATTGACATGGATTGTTTACATAAAAAATCTGTTGCTGATGATTTAAAGGCACAATGTGTAAGAATTGAGACAACATCTCAAATTCATACTCCAGAAAACCAAGGGGGATAACATTTCACATATCAGGTCATAAATGCTGCAAAGTGCCATTAGCAATTTAGCCTCGTTAGGCGTGTTGCTAACTATTCCAGATTTATAGCTGGACTGGGACTGAACACAATCTCTGAGACTGACTGAGACCAGTTTGAAGACAGGGACATCAGAGCTGCAGCGACAGCATGAAGAGAATTAAGGGTTTATTTTGACCAAACCAGAGTTAGTGATCGCTGGAACAGTGGAAAGACTAACCACAAAGGTTTGGGGTTCTATTTTGTTTTTGTGTTTTACAGTGAATTAATAAGGCGATTAGTTCAGTAAAAGAGATAAACATGAATTCAGAAGGTGTGCGGTTGTATTTTTCTATATTGCCTTTCTTGACATTTTCTGAGTTTATTTTGTGGATTTATTGGACTGAAAAGCTTAGACAGCATGCGCAACATAGTGAAGAAAATATGTCAGATGCACAAAAGGTCAGAGGAGGAGGAGAATAAAGTCGGAGGGATAGAGAGAAGTGTAATATTGCAAAGATTAAAACGTTGTGGTGCAACATGTATTTGTGCAGTAAGTGTACATTGCATCATAAACAACATCCAGTGTTCATAGCAACATCAAAGCAATTGCAAGCACATTTTATCATAAGTCTAACACATCATTTAAGAACTTCAACTGGAGCCCTTTAAAAACATCAGAATGCCAAACAATGGGAATGTCAGCAGAGTGGTGATGAGAAACTCTGCACATTCGACAACAATTTCACCTTGGAATGGGAGTCTGGACACATTTTGCTTTTGTAACTTTGACCAGCAAACACATTTCCAATAGAATCAGCAGTTTAATTTTTTTTTTTTGTTTTGTTTTGTTTTGTTTAAACCCAAGCAGAAGGGATAGCAGAAAAGTGTTACCTTCAGCCCCTGGGTCAGGTCGCCGGGGTCAAAGGTGGTCAGAGGTGAAGGTCCAGGACGTGAGCCATAGGACAGGACAAGGGGTGGGACACACATTGGTGGAGGTCACAGAAAAGCACAAAGACATGGCGGCAGGGAGAGGGAGGAGAAGCAAGAGTCAAAACCCCAAAATAAAGAAGAGATGTGGAAGGAGAGGAAGAAGGGGGCAGCAACAGGGGATGTTGCAAAGGGTTAAAAAGACAAGGGTGGATTTGGGAAGAAATGGAGGGACATGGCACAGAGAGAAGGTAAAAGCGGAGGAGGAAATTGTGAGGGAAAGCGGCAGTTTCGAGGGGTTGGGGGCATAGAGGCTGAGTCAGTTCCTCTAAAAAAACTGAACCAAAATAAAAAAGGAATGAACCCATACCTTGGTCGTTTAACGTCAGGTGCGCCAGACCTTGAAAGGGAAAAAACAGAAAAAAAGAACAGAAAGAGGAAGAAAAGAAGGTCATAAAAGGCACGGGAAGAAAAAAAGCATTGTCACAACGTTGGACTGCAGTTTGTGACAGACATCCTGGGGCAGACTTGGATGTCAGAGTTCAAATCAAAGGTAAAAAACGAGAAAGAGAGATAGAGAGAGAGAGATCGAGAGAGAGAGAGAGAGAGAGAGAGAGAGAGAATAGTAACAGAAAACAAGCAAACACTTCTTGAGTGAGGTGTGGGGGGTTTAGAAAAAAAAGCATTTTCATTTGGCGCAACCACCCGAAGGCTATTGCTCTCACAAATGCTTTTTTTTCCTCTGGAGTACTTATGGAACACACAGAGAACTGTTTGGCAGAAAAGGCTTGAACTGCATTTCTCGTTTCTTACAGTACTGAAATCATAAAAAGAGAATCTGAGCTCTGCAAGGTGTCAAACAGATAGGGTCAGAGATATATACCTGGAAAAACGCTACAGGATAAACTGTTTTTGTGTTGCCAGTAAAAACCCAAAGCCAAGATTATTCCAACACAGCCGTGAGTATAAAGCACCACAACCCAACATATTTATTAAGCTTACTGTAGGTTATAGTGCACACATCTTTCCAAAACTGCAGATCACTTTTTGAAAAAGAGCAAGATCCACAATGAGGTCCTGCTAGAGTTGGTGAACAATAGTAAAGGTACATTAAGTAACTTCTGAATTAGGCCACTGAACCGAGCAAACCATTTGACATACTGTAACAATCCGCATTCACAATAGTATGACTTCAATGACTTCAAGTCCTGATTTCTCAAAATAATGCAAGTGGCACCTTACCATCATCATGAAAATATCTCAGGTCTCTGGTTACAACACCACTGTAGCCGATCCAGTCGCAGCAATAGCAACCACACTTTCAAAACTGCGACTAAAAGAAGCAACAGGCTGAACAGTTCCCACCTGTCGAAGATAATTCCTTCAGCTGACTGGAGTAAGAATAGTAAAATCAGAATGGGAGGACCTTACTGTCTCTGAGAGACTTAGTTGTACCACCAGAGGTAGTCTGTGTCGCAAAACTGTGTGTGTTAACGTGCACACTCCTGTCTAGACTGTGAGACTCCTAAATACTGGTTAAGCAGCAGTGTTTACATGTGTACATAAAGTAGCATAACATGGCATACATAACAGCTTTGTGTTTCTATTACATTCAGCCTCCATACAGCACCTGCTTGGGAAGAATATTGTACAGGTGATCATCAAAGAAAAAAATGCCTGTCTGTTCACATCAGCGTGTCTTGTTGTGGAAATCATTCTTGGAAGCCAACCTTAAAACAGGAAGATATAACTAGAAGAAGCATGGTCTTAACTATGACCAAAAGCGAGGTCTATTCCCAAATAAACTGAACGGCAAAACCAAATTGGATTTAACCCAAGGCTGCACAAAACATCAACGGCATTATGTCCGTTGCACTAGAAGCCCTAAAATCTTTTCAAGCCAACCTGTCTCTTCTTGATCAATACCGTTTCAAACATAAGACTCTTGGCACTGCCAGCAAACAGCTCAGTCTAAATAAGCCGTCAGCATCAGGGAAGTGCAGTTTTGCAGCCTTGGAGTGTTGCGCTTTACTTCTGTCTTTCGCATGCATGAGACTAACATGCAAAGAAATCCATCTATTCTCTACCTAAAACTCACTTTAGACTTGAATATTTTAATGTAACTGATGGCTGCAGTTCATGAACATTTAGCAATAGAATTAGCTATTAAACATGTGAATTGATGTTTTGCTGCTTGTGATGCAGAGTTCAGTACATATCCCAATGTTTGCTGCAGCTGATGGTGATCAAATCAACAAGTCTTAGATAGAAGCTATGCAGAACACTAGAAATGGTTATCATTCAGAAGCAGAGCTATGATGACTCATTACAGCCTTTCACTTATCCTCTTGAATCAAGGATGTGCTAAAATACTGATTTCAGAACTCCAGCAGCAGCAAAAAAGGAGAGACAGCTGTTAAAGCACAGCCAATCATTGCTAAAGCTTCAGCTTCCATGCACAGCAAATGTGGTGGGGTTTGACTCTGTGAGGTCTGTGCATTGACATTTAGATCATGGACTCGCTTAAGATGCTTGACAGCTCAGGTCGCTTAAACATTCAGTTGCTGACTTCTTTTTTCTTGCAAACAAACAAGAGAAAGATAGTGTATGATAGTAATGTCTCAGAAAACAAATTATCACACAGCCGCAGACGAGCTAAAACTATCTGTTAATCTGCAACGAGAATGCACAAAACACATCAATACCACCACCCGGGAGCAGGAAAATCAGAATACAAAGACTACAGAAGAAAATGACTCTTGACTACAAGCTGTTTGTATTGTCCTCTTTCTTAATAACATCTGTGATTCAGGGGCAAAGGAAATGTACAGGCAAAGTATTTTATTTATCTGGCTGCAGTCCGTTTCCTGCTGGCCCTTTACAGGGAGTCCAATCATTCTCACTCTGCCTCCCTCTGTTTTTGTTCACTTGCTCATAATCCATTAAGGAGATAAGGCAAAGACTCCTGCACTGAAACAGAACGGTGCTGTCGCTGCATACCAAATCATTCAAATACCCCCACCCCAGCCTCTTCCAGCTCAGGCAGCCAAAAGACAGTGGCACAATTTTTATGACAGAGGAAGACAAAAAAAAAGGTGAAGAAGAGAAGGTAAGAGAAGACATACAGAGGGAAAGAGCAATGGCAGCACGTTGTCAGATGGCTTCCACATGTACAGACATGGTGGCAAAGAAAAGCCACAAATGAATCAAAAGGAGAAATAATTCCATTGAATTGCATCAGGAACTTAGAAAGTTGTGATTTGATCCGTGGAAAATGCAAACACTTCCCCCAAAACAGAAGGACACAAAAGCCACACACACACTCAGCCGGTCACACACATTTTATAGTCTTGGCAGAAGCACAGGAAGCAAAACCCAGACAGACGTGCCAGATTTTGATCAGGATGTGACTGCTTTCTCTAGCAAGTGGTTTGAGAGAGAGAAGAGGCGGCGTGGCTCAAAATTAAAATTCCTGATCAGTGTAAGACATCTGAATACAACAGACATAAGGAAAAAAGCGCCATCCCTCCTCACTTCCATTCTGCATCAATATTGGAGCACAAATCAAATTACCACAAGCAGTATTGCTTGCCACACATGCTGGGGATGTGATAAAACCTGAGCCCAAGTTCTAACTCTCCCCGTCTCCTTGACATCTGAGCATTTGATTACATCCTTAATTCTGTGGTGAGTACAGATGGGAGTGCCTACTGGAACCGGTGCCGATCGGAGAGCGGCTTCGATTGGCTGGTTATGATTGAGTGGCAGATGGAGCAGTGTCATAATTCTGTCATTAGGAGGAGACATGCTTACGTCTTAACTGGCCCGCTTCTCTTCCCCTCCGTTTTCTCACTATTTTCCCACTTTTTCTTTTCTCCCTGTCGCCACATCCAGCCCTCCATCAGCCAGCTGCAGCTGCCTGCTGCTCTCTTCTCCCTCATCTGCCATTTTCTTCTGCTTTTCAGGTCTGATGAACACAAGCCACTGTTGTTTTGCAAACTACAGATTTCATTCAAATGACTATCGGTGGTTCAAACGACAAAGACAAGTGCAAAGTCAAATGCCAACAAAGGTTCCACAAATACATATATATATATATATATATATATATATATATATATATATCAACCATGTACAAATCATTACATGGTTTATACTGTGGCTTTTGGCATGAAGATGAGACACTTAATCAAAAGTGCATACCTGAAATATTTGAATGAAGAGTATCAAGGACAAATAAGTTGGAAAGTATAATATAATTCTAAAGTAGTCTTTGTTTTGTGAAGCATTCAACAGGTACAGCATGTTCTGAATGACCTTTTAAGACATTAATCCGTCACAATTTTCACAGCTTACGATGAGCCTCTTCATCCTACACACATTCACACATCAGCAGCTGTGCTGGGTCTCAGGACAGCAGGGACAACACACAATTGGAGGGGACAGAGAAAAATGGGAGCCATCATCATTATCCCCTTCCACACTTGCTTTCCTCTCACTTCTGCTATACCTCTGCATCACACAGACTAAGTCAGAAGGAAGAATGTGTTTGCTTCTCAAGCCCCCTGTGAATCTGGGATGGCACGTTATATAGCATCCCCCTCCCAAGCACTCTCACCAGCATATGGCCACCGCGCTTTACGTGGCTCCTGAAGGCACACGCCATACTGACACAAAAGCCTCTTCTTTACTTGCTAATTCCAAAATGGTAGTCACACAGCAGCGGTTAAAACAAATTTCTTGAGGACACTGCCTCTATTGACTTTAGTGAGGAGCGAGCATTACCAAAAAGCAAGAACTACTGAAGTGTATAAAAGTCATGAAGTATAAAATAAGAACAATAAATTATTTTATGTGCAGCTTATTGCTTGGCGCACCCCTTGGCACGAGATATAAAATGGCACAATATCCAAAACGTTTGACAGATCCACAAATCACTGGCTTTTACTAGACCTGGGCACAGCTGAAGTTTCACAACGTAATCATCGCTGTACATCTCCCCATTCCCAAAAAGCGCAGGCTTGGTCCTTGAGGGCTCAGAAACAAACCAGGGCAATTTGCGAAAACATCTGCTTAAAAGATGTCAGGAAATGGCTCTGATTGAAAGTGAATAATATTCATCTCAGTAGGCTGATCTATAATGCATAGTGTCTTTGCACAGCTTAAGTAATATAGAAGCTGTAGCAGAATTTAAAGTGCTTTAATAATTCATTGTGGATATCTATTCTATGAGAGAAAGAAAAGAAGAGATAGTGGGAGGTAAGGGACTAAGAAGACTTCTAAAATCTTGCGGAGAGTTATAGATTGATGTTAAAGGCTTCTATGTCTTTCACCGCTTTAAATTATTAACATAGACCTTGGCCCGTTTCAGAAGTAAGAAACATGTTCTATACTTTTACATCAAGAGAAATCAAGTGAAAATCTTGTTCATTGGGTCCACTGCAGCTCACTGGGATTTTTAAAAGGATAAAAGACTTAGCTGCATTCACACATACAGATACAAAGTCTCTGACATTTCATGAAGCTCTGTGTCTGTGTTGCGCTGAGGATGTAATTTATACTCTCCTCCTACAGATAGTTGTTGTGACCGGTGTACTACACATGTGGAAGTTCATATATAGCTTCCACATGTGGTGGAAGTGGCTCAGGTAGTAGCCCGTTAATCAAGATTGGTGGTTCAATCCCCAGCTCCTCCAGGCTGTATGTCAAAGTGTCTTTGGGCACGATACTGAACTCCGAATTGCCCCTGGTGGCTGTTCCTCCAGTGTGTGTGAGTGGTGAATGTAGTGTTAAAGCACTTTGAGTGGTCGCAAAGACTAGAAAGGTGCTATACAGAGCATTTAAACTTACATATATTAGTTTTACAGTCTGTTTCCCAGAGTACAGAATTGCTTCTTTTTTTTTTTGCAATAGGCGTTGTTAAAACTGTTTTAATGTAACAGTGGTGCTCAGGTTGGCAAGACTGATGGGTTGGAAGTGATCCCCTCTCCACTAGTGGAGACTAGTTGACTAGTTTTATGACCGATAAAGATAACTTTCATGTTACGGCCCAAAAAGAAAAGAATAGTACGGCATGGTGACATCTGCACAGACCCTCAAACAAATAAATAAAGACTGGAAAGCTTTGAATTATTGATCCTTATCCTGCACAAATGTGTTTTTGTCATACATAACCTGGTCGCTACAGACGACGATGTGTTGTGTTTTATTGCTCAGCGAGTTTAATCTGTTCCCACTAAAAGGTTGCTTCATGGTACAGAAACAAACTTTTCTGATTATTACGATCCCACATGAGGCAGTTCAGTTCCTGTGTGACCCTGAAAGACTGATTGTTTTACCCCAAATGTTGATCTTTTTTCTAAACAAAGGCTTTTCTAACACATGGTTAATATATAAAACCGTCACAGTTTGGTTAGGCAACAACTTGGTTAGGCTTTGTTTAAATACGCTGGTGAGGTACCTTAGTAGATGTTTGCTTGATTTTTGGTATAGCAGCCCCCCATGAATGCACCAGTTGCCTCTGGATTAGATTCAGGTTTACTGCATGCCGTTATATCAGTCAACTACTGGGAGCAAAAGCCCAATGTTCAGAATTGCTGAGAAACCTGGGTGCAGTTTGGGTATGAGCAGGCACAAACCACCACATACACTCTCTTTTGTAAGCATGTATGACACAGTTACTAAAATTCACCACTAGACACAAAGAAGAAGCCATTTAGTGATACGTTTCTGCAGAAGTAAACACTTATGGAGTTAACTGTCCATTCTGTTTTGTCATGACAAATGTGCAAATCTAGCCAATGTAGCTTGCGTGTAGTAAATGTAGTCGGATAAATATACAAACAACTAACTCAGCTTGCTACTGCTAGAAGCAGTGTATTAAGTCACGTTTTGGCTGCAAGATCTGCACTGGAGCTTTCAAAAAGTCAGACCTTTAGTTTTTATAGCTCTTCACCATTGAAATACAGTGAAAACAACATGAATTCAAGCTAACCACATCTGCTTTCCTCTATGATAGATGAAACTACCAGTTTTTACCAGACACATCCAAACCTATAGGTGTTGGGGAGATACATTACTTTGAGACACTTCCATGTTGGCTGCAAAATTTAGCTCTTGTGGATGTGTCTTAGTTGTATAGTGTACAGGGTCCATTAGATATTATGGTAGTAGTACTACACAGGTCCCTCCCTACAGATTTATCCTGCAGCAGTACTGCAGACCATCTACCTTGAATGTTACAGTATGCACCGCAGCCCTATGATTACACTGCAACACAAATCTGACTGCTTCTCGGCTGACTAGTTACCACAGCAATGGGAAAAGTGCAAAGCTTGAATTTAAAGCATAGGGACGACTTTATTTCAGGAACAATGATGCAAAAGAGTACTGAATGATGTCATACTAGCTTTGGTGATCACTGAATAACGTGTGAATATAGCCTATGCAGTTAAACTTCACATATTAAACTATATAGGATTTCATAAAATTTATTCACTGAATATACCACTTCAATGAAATATGTATGTATTTCTTTTATTTGTTGGTTTCTCCGTGTTTCTGAATTAAAAATGTGCTCCTTTCACAGCAGAATTGTGTGTGCATGTGCGCGTGTCTGCATGCATTTGACTTCCATGGAAATGCCACAGGGAACTGTTGACCCCAGGCAAGGCACTTAAACTGAGCGACTGAAGCATTAAATCTTTATGGTCACTTTCCACTTTCCACAGCAGCAACAGCCATCATGTGTCAGGACCAATGCACTAAGTTGTTTGGACGCCTGTCAAATGACCTGATTTATTATTCAAAGTTACAATTAGACAGGGCCACCCTGCATAACCAGGACTGCACATGCCAAGGTCTGCAGACGGAGAGTTTTCAAACCAATGCTGATAGATAATCCAACACATTCTTATCTTGATTTTGGCTCCACATTTGGTGCCATTGCTTTGGTGTTTCAGCACTGTCCTAACATACTGCAAAATTAAAGATAGAAAACATGAACATTTCACTACTACTATACTTTTAGAATTTGTTACAGCAACATTTCTGTTTTTATTCAGCAAGGACTTACCCATATTGAGTGTTGTTTATCGGCCTAATAATTGGGGGACATCATAGCTAAGTCTTACAAAGGAAAATATCTCATATCGAGATATTATGCTCCCCCACATCTCCTAATTAACTGCATAACGCTGAGTGAATCACTTTGACTCGCACATTTTGTTCATTAAAACGCAGCTAATATGTCATGGGATATGTCTGAAAATATAAATCAGAGCATCTTGGAGATTGGTGAGGGGTAGAGATCTGAACAGTTGCCGTTCCATCTTAATTAAACAGTTCATAAATAAATTGGACCTCCATATGTTGAGCTGGAGAATTTGGACAGATTTTACATTTCAGCCACTGGAGCTAAGACACAGAAGGGATGTTGATGATTTCTTCACTTATGCTAATCTACACAAGACAGACTAAAGATACTCAAAGGAGCAACAGTGTTTAACTAGCTCTCTTATAAAACCCCACTACATTCACTTCAAAGGAGGGGCTGTACCAACACTGAAAGCTAAATGTGGGATAGCAAACCTACCATCCTCATGTCATAGTGCATGTCCTAAATTCAAACTGGTGCCGTCTTCTGTCTGTCCTATTGTTAGTATTTTTTTTCCCGTTACCAAATGTTTTGAGTTTCTGGCCTGGAAGAGCCATGCTGGGTTCAACTTGTGACAACCAATACATTCTATGCCTGACCTCTATTTTCTTTTCATTTATGAGGTCAAAACTAATCATGAGTCTCTACTGAGATCTGGTGTCCATTCTCAGAGTTTCCATCTGTCCTTCCTCTCCTCTTCCTAATCTTCAACTGCCAGCACCGCAGATGCGTGCTACAACTGTTCCCCAGTTCATCCGCTCTCTTTCCACAGTCTATTTCATGGAATGAATGCTTCTGATTGCCACTTCTGGACTCTACTCATTAGGGAAGCTGAAAGTGGGCAACAAAGTGCATGCTGTCCTTTACAGTTTTTTTTTTTTCCCCCTAGGATGTTGGAAGCTGTAATTGCAACGTCACATGTGATGGAGAGACTGGCGGCATTGATGGATGGAAGGAAGGAAGCCGGTCCTTAAGTGGACGATTAGCATGTGCAGCCACCACCCCCCATACCCAAAACTACTATCATCATTTCAAATCCTTGCTCCTTCCAATCTTTCTATGGATGATCATGTAGTTTCATATTGAGTGACAGTTCATTTAAAACCATAAAAGATGAAATTTTCTGTTATCAGTGACATGTCACACATATCAATATCTAGAAAAAAGGAAAACACTCCAAAATCAAGCAAGTGACAATGGAAACGATCAATTAAAATACTTGCACAGACACATTTTTTATATCATTGCCACCTCTATTGCAAAAGAAAACCCATGTCAGTGAGACAAAGTAAAAGCAAAAACAACATCTCCTGGTCCTCTAAGCCGAGGAAGCTCAAGTCAGAGGCAAAGTAATCTACAGGGACATTAGTGCAAAATAGCACCTTGCCTTGAGCGTTTGTTGATGTTTAATGTTTCATTTTTGACAATTTTCTCCCTTCAGCCGGCATTTAGGAGCACACATCCTGTTCCCCTCCACTAACGGCACGGCAGTACACTGTAGTTTCGTGTTAGAAAAAAAAAATAAAATCGTAATGACTTCTCCTGGAAATGTGGCTTCCAGCGTGGCTTTGTCAGGGCAACTTCCTGTCTTGTGTCAAGGGGAGGGACTCAGCAGGTAACTCCAACACCAACCCATAATGGAAAATTAATGTCTTCCAACTGAGACAATGCGCTAACTTCATTTAGCTCATTGGGTCGGGTAAACACCATTAAACCACTGAATCTGCAGTGTTCCTAGAAGCTCAGTCATTTGAGAGAGAGAGAGAAGTGGATAATTATGGCAAAATTAATGGGAAGTGTGTAACAAATGTATTCATAATTCACGAGCTTATATTCTGAGGCTGGGATCCTCTTTGTGGGGAACAATACTCAGCTTGATTTAACTGAGATTGGAAAGTCCCAACTGGTGTATCCCCCTTACTCACAACAGCACAACGTTGTGTTTCTTTGCGGCACGATGGTGGATAAAGCGCTTCTTAATTGTCTTTAAAGCAAGCTACCAGGTCTGACAATCAGATGAATTAACTTACACATTAAAATTAAATAGGCCTGTAAACAGTTATGGTCATGAAAATTAAGACTCAACCTGTTCTCACTCCCCGACTCATCACATATGGACGCATGGTCAAGACCCATCGGTGTCAGTTTGTACGCACTTGGGGATCCCTTTAGTGTCATAGCACAATGTAGTGGGGGAAGCCCTGTAGCGTCAGTTTTTGACGGTAAAGGCAGGTCTATGCTATTTAGCAGAAGCGACTGAGTAAGGAGTTGGTTGGGGTGGATGGAGGGCCAGAACCAGGACTTTGAACTAGGAGACCGGTGTTTGTGTCCCTTGTGAAACAAAAAGTCAACATTAAATATTTTTATTTAAGTTAGGCAAGTTAAGTAAATTGCGTAAGTTACGCAAGTGACGTTAGTTAACTTACGTCTTAACTGACCTACGTAGTTATTTTAACACAAACCATGATCTTTTCCTAACCTTAACCAAGTAGTTTTGTCGCATAAACCTAACCAAATTGCAACGTTTCACAACTTTAATAATGACCTGATTTCATATGTCATTTCAAAATGTCATTGTTTAAAAATTCTAGCGTTTTATTTTGAAAGTCTTACCGGACGTCACATACAGTTTTTGTTGTTGCTAACTTTACCAGATGATGCGTATTTGTTGTTGCTAAGCATTGCTAACTTGACCGCGAAAGTGTAAAAATGACGCTAAAGGGGTACCCATGGCATTGAATAAGCGAAAATATGTGACGAGTTGGGAGAGAGAATGTGTTGGAAGACTAAATAGCATTCTTAATATGTTGGCTATGTGAGTACGAGCGTATGTATGTTCAGTTCACTTGAAATGTCAAATGTCAAAAAGAAATGTCAAACAAATGTGGAAAGAAGCGAGAAGACAAGAAAAATCATGTACAGTGTAGACAGTCATTATTTTAGCCATCTCTTTTAAAGGTGAAGCCATGCCACGGAATGGCAGAGCTCTAACCGTAAATTAAGCAGACAACAAATCTGAAGATGTTTTTTTCTCAGAGACACAACAGCATCTCGTTTAGTTTCAGCCGCTGAGCAAAAAGCCCTGCCGCTTGCTTTCATCTCGACAAACTCTAATTAGGCAAACTGAACAAATACCAGCGAGAGAGAAGTCCTCCGCATATTCAAACAAAAGGGCTCCTGAGTTCGAGTGAGCAGAAGGAGCGAAAGGGAGGGAGAAAGGGAGGAGAGAGAGCTGATCACAAGAAAATTAAACGGCACTGAACCTTGTAAACAAATATTTCAACAATGTTAAACACAATGTAGGAGACGTCTGGTTCCGCTGTGCTGTGAAATAGCCCAGCTCTGTTTGGAATGGGGTTTCACGTATGATGAGAGCCGAGAAGAACCTCAGCTAAACAGACAAAAAAGACAAAAGAATTCAATTGTGCCTGAGTGTGGCCTATCAACACAACAATGTTAACACAAAGGGTTATATGTCACATGTAAATGTAACCAGTGGAGCAGGGTGAGGCTTCTTCTTAAGCAGAACCCATATTTCTGCTCGTCCTACCTGCCTGGAAATGCCCGTCATTGCCTTCATTAATATTTTTTTCCTTTAGCGATGTGGAGTGCTCCACCTTGAAGTGTCAGCTATACTTCCCTGAAATATATGAGCTACTGTAGTTGGCTCAAGAACGTTGGGGTGAAAGAGAATAGACTGACACGAATCCATTTCTTTTTCCTCAACATCATAGAATCATTTTCTTCCCGAGTTTTGTTTCTTTTGAAAGTCACTCATCACTTTTGAGGGTTTTTTTGTGGACAAATGCATGAGATGCTGCGGCCCAACCTTTGTTGGCATGGCAACTGGCTCCAGTATCTTTCCTACCATGATGACGGCCATACTGGTGTGTTCACATTCTGTTTCGCATTCCTCTGCTCTTTGTCTCCCTTCCTCTGCCATTCTCATCTATTGATAATGTCTTCTATGTACTCCCTTTTTTTCTTTTTCTGCCCAACATTACCTTTCTTTCACCCTGTTTCCCAACCTCCATCACCCCTTATTCTCTTGCCCCCCCCCCCCTTTTTTTTGGGTCACTGTGGACCTCACTTCTCCCTTTCACTGTGTCTTTCTCTGCAAGCAATTAGGCTTGCCATTGTGTGTTTTATTACAGTATCCACCCAGATACATAATGCTCAACTCTGAAAAGTCAAGGGGGATTTGCATTTGAAAAAGGCTGTAAAACTAATTCAGTAATTATATTAAGGGTGCATTGGAATCAGCAATGATATTCACAAAAAAATATTGTCTCTTGGTTTATTGCCCACAGAGGTAAACTCAGCAGACTTTGCAAGTATAGGCCAATAGAATAATCCTACCCCTTTCATATATCTTCCTACTGCACTGAAATTGCCTTTTGGAGGTAAATCCCTTTTATATAGTCAGGAATCCTGTAGCCTATTAAGTCCACATTCCCAAGGCTGTATTGTTTAAGTGCAAGCATTCGTCAGCATATATAATAACACTGATGAAGTGCAGACGCGTGGAAGGAAAAAAGACCAGCATTCATTTGCATTACTATAAAACAAGCAAGGTGAAATAATAGTACAAAATCAAACTCAAGGGAACCAACAGTATATTTAAAGTATGTTGTATACATATTTTGGTGCATTAAATGTAGTAAAATCCAGCAGAAACACATTAATCATATCTATTTCTCTGGCACTTGGCTATCTAAAATAACAAGAGAAACCCCAAGGAGCTCTCTGCAGACCAACACAAGCCTCAGGTGCAAGAAGTCCATGTTATCTTATAGCCACACCTGATGTGTGTGCATGTATGCATGTGCGATGGTATACTTTTGCCAATGCCCCTGGGACTCTGATACTGTACGCAGAGTAAATACTGCCGCCAAAACCCTCACCACCATCGTCGTTTTGGCTAGCGCTCACAGTGTAGGATTGCTTAATCAGATAGGGCTGTTATGCTAAGCTCCACTGATCCCATCTGTCACAACTTCATCCTTGGATCCGCCGTGCTGTTTCGAGCCCCATGACAGCTCTTTAAGAAAACCACTCAATCTGTTCTCTGGGCTATTTTTGCATCCTTTGCATTTTTTCTCTTTAAAAAAAAAGGAGAAAGGGAAGCATAAAGCTGTAGGTTGCTTGACACAAAACAATATTTTCACTTGGATCTGGGAGGTGGCTAAGCTGACCTCCATGATCCCCCAACTCCACAAAGGGATCTGGCGGTAGATCAGAGGGGCTCGGTGCTGCCCAAGTCACCAGCTATTTGGCACTCAGTGCCCTCATCCCCTCCATGGCAGCCATTCCTAGCATTGTGTCTGCGGCAGAATACCAGTCATACGCTGGATCAGCTCATCCCCAGGGAGCCCAGAGGAAACTGGATTAGTGGCCCAGAACGCCACATGAGAGAGACACCCCTAAATACGGTGCCTTTGTCCCTTAATGTGTGTAGTGGCAGGGGGTCATTACTTGGTCACCAGTTTACAAGTTGAACAGGGTAGATAAGACACTTATGGAGGAAGCTGCTTCCACTTCTTAGCCTTGTATTGGATATTAGCATGGTTTAGAAAAATAATGTCCGACCTACAAATGAAAGTATTATTTGGTACCCTGTAAATGTTATTTCATGAAAACGTATAGATTTGTATTCTGAAAGTTAGCCTGGTTATGTTCCTAGATTATTTGTTCTAAAAATTCAACAGTGAGCACGAACAGTGGCGGTCACTGACTGACTGAAACAGAAAACGTTAAGAGTGTAATGAACAGAAGTAAAAGAACAATTTAAATGGAGGTGTCGCAGTAGCAGCTCCACTCTTTGATACACGTACAGTCTCTGAGCAGTGCAGTGTAAAAACACCAAAGCCATGACTGGTTAGCACAAAGATATCGTGAAAATCAGAAAAAACAAGCTTCCTGGGGATTACCGCTCTAATCCATGATACTCTATGAATACTAATATGCCGACTCGAGGCACAAAGAACTCAAATCCCCTGTGGCCCTCCACCGCTCTCCTTTGCTTATTAGAACTTCTTATTATGTGACACTATAAAAAGATTGATTCTGGTGATCCACAAGAGTTATAACATTAGCATGTGTTAGATAGTCAGGCCATGTACACTGCTGTGTCAGGGCTAGCTGAAGACCACTGCTGAGCATCTGACATCAGGTCACCGGGGATTGAGCTGACAAGACTTGGATCATCTTGTCTCTCAAAAGCCTAAAACATACTCACTGACTTGTACAGTATAGAAACAGATATTATCCAAAATGGTCACTCTCTGTTTGTCAGGCTACATCTACTGTCAAGTCCAACAAACCGGCCACAAGGTCATTTAACTGCTAAATCCAATTATATGCAATTATCCAGTGTGTCCTATACCAAAGAAAAGAGCTTTATCTGACCAGAAGAGAAGGGAGAATTGAAAAAGGAAGAGGTTCTCTCAATGGGATACACTCCTTTGGCCCTGAATTCCTCTCTGGTGGGGGTCTTTAGAAAGGCCTGTGTGTGACGTGAGTGTGTGGCCTGTGTGCTATGTATCTGCTTGCCAAGCTGACATGCTTAGACAAAGAATCAAACTCACAGCAGATATTTCTAACTAATCTATCATTTTAGCTTGGAATATTTTACCAAGGTAAATGAAACCCATCTCACTTCTAATCTGCATTATCTTAACGGCACGTCAGAATCTGAGGTCCAAACAAGATTTGTATACCAAAATGATTCACATGGTTTTCTGTGATTTACTAGCACCGATCTATCCAACTCAACAACAAAAATACATAGTGCACTTCGGAATGGCTTGGCTTTTGGGGTTATACTGTATAAATTCAGTTTATCTAAGTTTTTCTAAGTAGGCTGTGTATTCAACATCAACATGTTGACAGACCTATGGCCAGGCAAAGGACTGCAACACCTCTCAATAAATGTCTTATTTACAGGTTGCTATATAAAGCATAAAAACTACATGATGATGTACTGTTTTTAATTAAAAAAATAAACTGGGTACACAATAGTAATTTTTGAATTACATTAAAAAGGAGGCAGCGTTTTACAAATGGCCCACATTAAAGTGATCCAGATCAATCAATTTCCATATTTTCCAAGGTCCTGTAATTAAAACTAATTGCTAGGCTAAATAAGGCACCTGAAACTGTGATAAAGATTGATACCGGCTGTAGCAGAATGGATCTGCCTTGGAAAAAAGAGTCAGGCAGCCAGATCAATAGCCGTTTCTGAGTATTTCATCAGTGTCAGTAACAAAAGCATATAATTAGAGATGCCTCAGAAATACCAAAATCAATCAAGGGGTGTTTTTTTTCTTCTTTTGTTTCTGCTCTGGCTTATCACTGAGAATTTGACCGTTTTGTGTGTTGTTTTTAGTTAACAAGGTGGTAGCACTTCCATGTTTGCATCCCAATTTTCCCAGACACTGCCTCCACGTAAAGATTCAGGTTTGTTTGCATTCACCTCCCATGTTGCCTCCATTCTCCTTACCCTTTCTGCACCTTAAGTATTTCTCGGCTCCCCCGCGTTTAGTGAAGGCGAGGGAGCTCGGGGAGGAGGCGAAAGAGTGATCAGTGTCATCTCCACTTCATTTCTATGATCAACGGCGCCTCTCGGGGCTCCAACCAACAGATCTGGGTACCCGGCACTTCTGAACATCTGCCACTGCCATCCCTGAGGCAGGGTTGCAAGCTGGGGATGGGGCTCTACACCGGTGCGGTGAAGAATAAGAGTGTGAGAGCGTATCACCCTGAGTTACTGGGTAGGCTTATACATGTTAATGAGCATCTGTGCTTACAGGCGCTGCTGTTTAAATGCTTTTAGTGTTTTCACACAGTATTGGAGTAGTGCTATGCAACAGGTGTGTGTGTGTGTGTGCATTTGTTTGTGATGTAGCATGTGCACGTGTGTTAGAATTCTAAATGATTGTTAAATCCTCCTCAGATCCTGAAACTACAAATCAAACAAACAGCACTCACTGCTGTAGTGCTTCAGTCAGAGTGTTTTCATAAAGTGATGGAGTTGGGAGATGTAATTGTGTGTTAAAACTGAAACTACAAACCAGTATTACATGCGGAACTTTTTAATGTAACTTGGAAATTTTAAGAATTTACTCCATTGGTGCTTAGTATTCCAGCCCTGCCATTTGCAGAAAAGTTGCAACTCAATTTTAACAGCAAAGTCAAAGTTTTAATATCAGTGCTTGTAGCTTTCAGTTGGTCACTAGATGACGCTGATAGCATTACCGCTGACAACAACAGACAGCAAAAAGTTTGCAGGAATCTCCACAATATCACAATGTGGATGGCTGTGCAAGCCTATATGCATATAGAGATATAAGATATTACACAAATTACAAAACATTTCTAGAATGATACCAGAATCTCCTTTGGATTTTGTGTGTGGAGGTCTCCATGTCCTTTTAAGCATGGACAATGTGCATGTGTGCGTGGGTGTGCGTGTGCGCCTCCTCTCCTTATCTCCTTCAGCCAGGCCACTCAGCCAACATACACTCCAAAGAGCTCCTAGTTGTCATTCCAGGCGTCACACAGTCTCTAAAAATGTCACCATAAGGGGAAGTGTGGGGGGGGGGGCAAAGAGAAAGAAATACACAAAAAGAAAGTGGTGAGTGGTATGGGTTTGAAGCCCAACAAACCACCCCATTACCTCAGTGGAGTTTCGTTATCTCTTCTGTTATAACTAGTTCTTCCTGCAGCACCACCCGCACACACACACACACACACACACACACACACATATACACAGTGCTTTATCTGGTGTATGCCGCAGCACCTAGCACACTGAAAGGGTTCCTAAATGAGCTGTTGTGACAGGGAGAGGTGAGAGGATGTTTGGTGTAGGGATCCCGTTCAAAAAAATATCTGCTCAAAATAAGTAACGACAGGAGAAAGTTTCTCAGGCGGTAATTATGCAGATGAAAAGTGTGATAGCAGGGATGAAAAGTGCTCCCACACTTGCTCTGACATACTGTAAAATGCCTGACTCCCAAACTGCCTAATGACAGAAGGGAGGTCATAGAACATTTTATAATAATAAAGCTGTGAGTGTAGACAGAGTGGTAACGGCTTACATGAGGGCAATTCATTGTAACACTAGGGAATTCCTTGTAAATCATGAAAAAATGATTTTTTTTTTGCCACATTACCATGAAAAGAAGAAAGTAAAAAACCATGAAATCATTTGAGTCCTGTGTAGCGATCACAATACACGTCTCCCACATTCACAAGCCCACTGCAGGGGGGCGGGAGGGCATAGACAAACCTCTCCTGAAACCCTTAAGATCTGCAGACTAACCTTTCTCTGATAGTAAAGATGTCCATTTGGAGACTCGCCAGGCAAGACATGGACTTCTCACCCCTGAGAAGATATGCCGTCAAGTAACAGCAAGATGTGTAAAGCCTTGTGTTGTACAATGATAAATAAATTACCTTGATTGTTGATTTACATTCTCTTCAGACTAAACACATACACTTTCCTCACACCAACATGTGGTCTGAGACAAAGTTTGTCCATCATAATGAATGGACATCCTTAAAGGAACTTCTTTCTTTTGAACCGGGTCTGAATTAAGGGCAATCAGCTATCTAAGAAATCCACCTAACCTCTCTCAACACATGTTGTTTAACTTAATATATTTTTCTATGGCATTTAATGAGCTATGAGTAATTAATTCACAGAATTAACCTCTTGTTTATCATCTAACTACTCTGCCATCTACAGGTCAATGGACAGAAGACTCAGTAACCATTGCCAGCAGGAATCTGCATGATTTTGTAAGTATTTTACTCTATTATATAAAGTAAAATGGTGTTAACAAGTATTATTAGTGTTAAAATGTATGTAACAGATAAAGTAGTTAAAGGTTCAGTGTGTAAGTTTTAGAGGTGATGGTTGCAAAATGTAACAAACTGCTCACTCACCCCTCCCTTTGCAAGTAGGAGTAGGAGAAGCTACGGTGGCCGACACACTCGGCTCTTGTGCTAAATAATACGTGTCACTCCATTTGGCCAAATTTCACTTCTCTTCTTACTTCTAATAAACCAGACTACTACTACTACTACTACTACTACTAGTTCTTTTTCTTCTTCCTTAGTTTTTATACGTATAAAACGTAGTGACAAAACAGCCTCTGTAAAGCAGTTTGTCCATTTGGGCTATTGTAGAATCATGGTGGCGCAACATGGCCACTTCCATGAAAGAGGACCCGCGTTGATAGAACACTCATTCTAAGGTAATAAAAACATGACGGTTTATTATGTAAAGTCTTTATACACCACTGAAAACAAAGTTATGGATATTATATTGTATTTCTGTCAAGATCTCCTAAATATTACACACTGAACCTTTAAGAGTCTCAAGTAAACTGATTGATGAGTGGCTGAAATGTTATTGAATTTAAATCACTAGGGTTAGGAAACTGGAGACGACCAGGTTTCCCTTTAGACAAAGGAATATAGGTTTCAATGCTTCCTCCTTTGGCTAGTTTACAAAAAGTGTTGTTTAAGTTTCAGACTGGCCCATGCCATCTTTCAGCTCACATCTTATTTTTTAGTTTCTTTAGATGTCTTTCTTTAAGTTTTGTGCCTCATCTAAAGTCAGGGCAACAATTTAACTGTTTTCTCCTTGAATGCCTCAGTACTAAAGGACACTTTCTGGAAGAAGCCTGCTCTTATTCCTAACACAACAAAGGTTAGAACAGAAGACATGTTAAGTCCTGCATCTTCACGAGAAGTGTGCTCACAACGTCTTGGGACGGATCTTGGCCCTGAAACAAGACCAGCTGTTCTACAGGAGTCACCTGGGAGCCTAACTGAACCTCCTGCTGCACGGTGGCCTCAACCCTGCATACAACACCGGAAAGCCAGCTGCAGCATCTCTTCTCTGCAAGCACTTCAAAAGAGTAGGCTGAACGATCGACTAACATCATTAGTTTTCTAAGCTCTAAATTAATACCCTCATTTAAACATTAAGGCCTGGCCTGTGTGTTTTCTTTAAAGCGAGAGACAAGGTCAATCTATCAAAAGAATTCTATTCCTTCTTAAAAGACTGATAAATTAATAATCACATTTCAATTAATTTGTTTTCATTTCCCTGTTACCAGTAGGATGGTGCCCCGACGACGAGTGTTTATTAAAGTAGTGTTTCTCTCTTAAGAGTTAAGAGAATGGCAACTTTCGGATCTTTCTGTAGTGAGAAGCGAAGAGATTTTCACATGAGAGATGCCCTGATTGCAATTTTAATGGCCCATTCCAATTTTCTTTCTTTATAAGAAGTACAATTTAAGCACTCTGAAATAAGTGTTGTTGTGATTTGGCACTATATAAATAAAATTGAACAGAACAACTGACAGCACAAACAAAATTTCTTTGTAACTTTAATAGAAAATTCTTTCTTTATTTCTTTCTTACTTTATTAGGACCGGTATAAGCAATGGCTATTCCTTCTGGGGTCCATTCAATTACATGTTCATAATAAAGCAATGACTATTAAATAACTTTTACGCTTTCTCCAAAACTGCACCAGGTTACAGGACCTCCTCTCACTCTCTCTCTCTCTCTCCGTTGACTGTATTTGTTAGCAATTTGCCCCCAAAACACGACTAGCCTATCGAAACCAACACGGTACTGGTGCGTTCACTGTTAGTTCACCTGGTCTATGCTTGTAAAATGCCATGTCCACGTCTTCTAACGCAATATTAAATAATGTATCTCTGTGTTTCTCTGCAGTGTGCTTAAATATATCAAAAAATTTTATATACGTTTTAGGTCTGACCACGATTAGTGGAAGATTGGATGCTTACCTTACCTTCGTCTGATTTTTACAGAGAACTGCCAGTTTTCACCCAATAACTTACAATACTGCCCATTACAATATACATTTCAACGTTTAATGCTGTGAAAAAACAAAAGAAAAAAGCTTTTAATAAATGTTTTTAAATTGCGTGAAAAAATCCTAAATTGTAACCCTAACACTGGGGCGTCAGAGCGCATGTGTAGGCGTAGAGTGTATTCTTGTAGTGGCAGAGGAGGAACACTCGCTGTTGAGACGGAGCCCCAGCTTCACCGGTGTTGTGTCGAGAACATTATATCGTATATAAACAGTAGGCTATATTTGAAATAGACCCGCGAGGAACCGCAACAGTGATGTACAGTTAGTTGTCAGCACAAGACCGGTGAATGGCAGGCGAGCAGAGAGAAAATGGTCAACAATCAGACTCGGTTTAGCTGGAAATGTACAGTGTAAGTTACACTTTTCAGCTTTTCAAGATTAAAGCGGAGATACTGTGTAAACCCCCAATCGCAATCGCTGTGCACAAAACACACATGATTTGACTATCAGTCCACTACAGGCAAGACTTGACAGTTCTGATTCAACTATGTAAATCCTTAGTTAGGGACAGCCCTAATATGTTAATATATCTGGGCGGTACACACAAATGTCTGTGTGGGAAACAGGTATTACAAATTGCAAACTTAGGGTGTATTTTACTCACTGTGCTGGACAAGACTTTCAAACAAGACTTTGTACAGGGCATGGTAGCTCCATAGTTGGAATTTATTCCCATCAACCTCACAACGTGGTGGCAAGTTGATAACGCTGATGCGACACTATCCTGATAAAATAGTGGAAGGAACAGTCTCCGTCTGTGGTTAAAGAATTCCGGCAGATTCACTGCAATATGAAAGCAGCTGTCAGCAAAGTTAAACAGACTGAGTGTACACACTGGCATGAAGCTGCAAATTGTCCCGACATGATGATTTTTTACATTAATTATGTGATGATGAAATGCTGTATGGGGGACACAAGCACACTCAGCTGAGCATCACCCTCAGGCTGAACGCCTTCTCAGATTTAAATTGGAAATCTAATCTGGTACATGCATGTGATTAGAGCAGAGAAGACTCCATGCACGTCCATATCTTTATCGTTCTCTCTGTGACACACAAGGAGCAGAGCACACCGTACAATTATTGACCAAAGATGGTCATCTACCAGGATCTAGCCAAATGGCATTTGTGCGATTATCATCTGGTGACATCTAGTGTGGTGACAACACACCGTGACGAGTGGACAGTATCATAAATAATGACTATCCATTCCAGCTGTCAGAACGAGCGGCATCTCATAACCATCCGAGAAGGCAAGAAAAACACAAACCTATGCTCGCACACAGGAACAGTGATTTATAACCCTTTTACCTTCCGCATGCAGGTGCATGGGCAAAGAAAACACAGACGTACACACGCTCACACTCTTACAGTACATGCACACACAAATGATGTGCAAACACTGAAAATCAAACAGACTTTCAAAAACACCCACAGAAGAACAAACGCCTAAAGCGATACCGCAGCATTTTTAGCTGCCGTATCTCATTTGTCACGTCATCTAACGTGTGCGTCATTTCATTCCATCCAAAAAGAATTTGCCCCACCGTTTCACATTTCTGTTTAAAACAGGTTCATTAAGGTATCAGATCAGCAGCAAACACATCTTTAAGAAACACTGATGTCCAGTTGCAGTTTCACAACAACACTTTCCAGCTTGGTTTATTTATAATATCTATACTAACAAAAAGAAAGAAAGAAAATAACTGGTATAAATGTGTTTGGAAACAAGACTAAAATGTTCCCGAATATCCATTTGTTGTGAATCTATATTTTGAACGCACTTCATTGCTGTTATCGTGCCCTCTTGAAAGCCCTCTGCTTCTCTTCTGCAATATATTGAAACATTCCATGTTTGTCACTGATTTGACTTGACGGACAGTTCCATTACAATCTCTCTCAGTCTCTGGTGTATGCATATGTGTGTGTGTGTGTGTGTGTGTGTGTGCCTAACCTCCCATCTGTTCACTCAAGCAGTTGTTAACAGGGAGTTGTACCTGCAATGCAAAATATTCACACAGGAAGACAGTTTTGCTGAAGCAGTTCCCAGCAAAATGTTTTTTCAATTCTGCCGTTTGGGGATGCTGAAGCACATCATTGCAGATAATACAGAGTGGAAATGATGATGATTATCTTGTAATTTCACTGTGGAATATTTTTAAAGCAACAACACACTCGAGCTGATTGTCCTTATCTCTGTCCGCTTTAAACGCAGACCTAGGTGTGAGCGTGTACGTGCAGTCACACACTAGCACACTGTGCAGCTCAGAGCTCAAAAATGTTCACTATTATTTTTATGTCTATATTTCTATTCTGAGATCCATTCTCAGATATCAACCGTAAAGACATAGCTTATGTTTTGATTTAACTGAGGCTTCTCCTAAAATTCAAATTAAGCGAGCAACTTGAATGTTTACGGAGCTGAAATGGGCACCAAATCAGTTTTATTAGTTTTATACAGGAATGCTAAAGGCATCAAGTGCACTATATATTTACACATACACTTATGTACTAGTGCACTTGATGGCTTTGTTTTTATCTTGCAGCACATACTTCATCTTTGTGGTCCAGCTTCATTTTCTTCACATTGATGCAGCTGTGTGAACATAGCATAGTTTTCCATAATGATGGCTCCTCTCAAGCTACACGCTGTCAGGGCAGGCCGGCAGCCGTGTAAACTGTTTACACAGCAAAAGCAGAATAAATCCCACGGTAAGGACCACGCAGTGGCCCCGTGTGTCAGATTGCCAAGTTGGCCTGATCTTTGTCAAGGCGTGGGTGTGTTATTACCCTGCTGTGGGTAGTAGCTCACCCTGCAAACCCAAAACCACCTCTCCCATCAAGGCTCATCCTCCTCTGAGTCTCTGTGGCCTTCAGAGCGAGCTGTTAAGGAGAGTCCTCACCTCACCTGTGTGTCTCTGGAAGAAACCTCTCCAGGGTTGTGCCTGTACTGTTCTATTCTTCTCTCTCTCAATGCTGTTTTTTCTGCTAGATAATCAAAGAAAATTGGGTTAAATGTCAAGGCTGCAATGCGTGGGTACATCCCAGTAAATGTCTGGCCTCATTCTATACCACATGTCATTAATGAAACTGAAGACATGTAGATGTATTCACTCTGGAAAGCTGTTTAATAACCATACGAATATGGATGAGTTTCTGCGTTTGCCTAGCAATCAAAAAGATACACCGCTGCATGTGTCGGTTCGGAGTCAATCAGAAGTGGTGCAGACACTGTGGGTGACTCAAACTCTTTCAGACTTGGAAACATTAGAGGAAGCCACTTTGACAATAAATGCTTTAAAGACACAATAGAGAATACATGAATTAATTTGCAAAGGAGGTGATTTCTTTATTCCGAGACCATGTGTGGGCTGATTGCAGCCACACAATGAATAATCACATCTTTTAAATCAAATTAAATGTGTAGGCTTTCAGGAGACTTCGCTCTTTATTATTTGATTCGGATCTATAGGTTTGTGCACACATGACTGACTCTGGACTAGGGATGTACTCAAATCAGAATACGTTACTCAGGAAAGCACAAATAATGTGATGGTTATTAATATTTCTTCTAGGCATAGCGGTTTGTGAGTAATGCACCAAAATTAAGGATGCGGATCACTTGGTAATGCACGCGCCTCATGTACAAGACTGAGTCCTTATCACAGTGGCCCTGGTTCGAGTCCAGCCCGCGGCCCTTTACCGCATGTGGTCCCTTGTCTCTCTCCCACATTTCCTGTCTCACTTTGGCTGTCCTATCCAAAATAAATATCTTTAAAAAAAATCTAAATAGAGAGAGATGACATATACAGTATTTATTAAGTCTTGTTGATGCTTTGACGGCAAAACAATTTAATGTGACCTCCCTTGTGCAAGCCACGGCCACTTCCAGTCGTCTATCCAAATACAGAGACCGATCATTTTGTTGGGTGAACAGATAAAGATACAGAGAATGATGTCTCTGTACACCTCTACTCTGGACATACTCCATCAGCCTAAGAGGGTTGAACACAAATGAGGTAAAGTAAGGTAACACTGGGTAATAATTGCCTTAATCAGGCCTCCATCAGCAGAGACGGAAAAGTGGATTTTATTTGAAAAGCACTTGCTGATTGGGCACCCACGACGTGTGAGACTTGCTCTGCTCTTTGTTTTAGTGTCCATTAGCTATTGATTGGCCAGTGTGAGAAGAGGAAATAGCGGGACACTTAGAATAAACGCTGTTATAGTCCTCAAGTGGGACCATTTCTTGGAACCATTTGTTTGAAAGGTAATATATCTGAGGAACTTTCACTGAATAAAACATATTCATATTCACACAAACAAAGTAATGCTTTAAACAGGGGCAGGAACACGGCATACTGTACAAGGCCTGCTAATATACGTGTATTTTAGTCTTTTCAATGTTTTCTTGCTCTTATCTTGTATTGTTTTTGTATTATTGTCTCTTGGGTATTATTGTCTTTACACTTGTTAAAGCACTTTGTAACTTGTTTTTGGAAAGTGCTCTACAAATAAAGATTATTATTATTATTATAATATATACTGCAGATTTTCTTAGGATGTAAAAATAAATGGTCATAGTTTAAAAAAGTGGGCATCATATTGGCTGTCAAGTTATTCAGTATTGGTGTGATGCCTACTAGTATAACAGTATTTTTTACTTTACTACAGTTATGTTTATCTCTGTGACATTTAGAATGTTTGGACATTGAGTCCAATCAATACAAATGTAGTAATTATTCTATAATCACCAATCAAAATAATTATAGGAGGTCAATCACACAGCTGATGTTATTGGTGGGGGATTAGAGAACCCTTTTACCCAGCTTGATTTCTCCTGGAGGATGCAGATTTCACGACACAGTATACTTACTGTATAACAGTGTTTCCAGGTGGCTGTTTACATGGAGGCATGTTCTTGTCAAAGGCCTCACATGGGGAAAGTAACATTGGAGTGGGAGGATGAAAGAAGAGACAATTTCATGTAGTGATGCATACTTACTTACTATATTTTAAATTCAACCCAGTCTGACCAAACTGAAACAATGTCTCAATAAGTTGGCTTTCATCACCAGACATTTGACCATGTGTTAAATCCTGACAATGTCACGCTGTGAGGAAAAGATCTGCTCTGTCTGCCTGCTCCAACACGGACAGCAAAACGTCAGGACCTCCGTCACAGCATCTTCTATCATTAATATAGTCAGAATAAGAAAGCCATGGTTCCAAAATAATGTTGAGGTAAGGGGGAACTCTTAAAACTAACCTGCTGCATATATATGCAGGTTTAAAGTAACCAGGCTACTACGCATGTGAATGTGTTCTCTGATTACCTGCATTATCTGGTTTCTCTGAGTAACCTGAACATTTTAAATGCGTCGTAATGACCTATAACAGTGTCTGGGTTCTGACTTCCTACTACACCACACACTTCACCGCAGCTGGGGAAATCTTGAGAAACCACTTCTTCCTTTAAAGCAAATCAAAGTTCACAGAAATGCACAGAGACAATAAAACAACAGAATAGCACACTCAAAGTGAGCCACTGTCAAACCGAAGAACAAGGGACGAAAGCTGAAAGCATGTTTAAATAAGGATCTTGCTAAGTCATTTATAATAACTGTCTGCATCTCTGCTTTGCCTTCCACGAGATAAAGGGAAATGAAGCAGAGGGAAAACTTCAAGCTGGCCAGCATCACCCTTGAATAAAGCCAAGCTAATTTGGGAACTAAAACCCCTGGATGCTTCCTTTTCTGATGACTCACATCTAGTCCCAATTTCCTGGATATTTGATGAGCAGAACGGCTGCACAGAATAGCTAAACATAAAAGAAAATAAATCAAGACAATTCTTTCCCCTTCCAGATAAAAGTGAGGCAAGTAAATTGACATTTATTTTTAAGCAAGGGCTGCGCTTGATCCATGATTTAGTGCAAACATACAAGGAACAAAAAATGCCTTGGGGCCACAGTAATGCAATATATTGAAAATTAAGTAGAGTGCAACTGAATGCTTATGCAGTTGGCTGCAAGTTATAGTAATCAATAAAAATGCTACTTGAAGCATGGTTGGGACTTGTGGAGCTTTGTGAATCTTATGTATGGACATATTATGTGCATCATATGTTTATTAGAATATTAGGGTAAGGCCATGACATAGTTTATGTCATATGTATGTCAATAAAATACACAAAAAACCTAGGATAGGAATTATTTGTGCTATCGCACACTTACACCAGATTCATTGTGTATTTTACTATGCGTTACATTTTATTAGAATGCATTATAGACCAACTACACCTCAAGTGAAGTGTGGCCAGTCTGTATGAGTTGTATTGGATTTCTGTCACTGTGCACATCAACCAATTCATTTCTTATGTAGTGCGCTTGGGGCCACCCAGTCAGAGGTGTGATAAAAGAAATAGGACAGAGAGAGAGAGAGAGAGAGAGAGAGCGTTTGATGTGTATGTGGATATGAAATCCAGGAAAAACAAAGAGAAACAGAAGAAACAAAGGCCCCCAGAATACATGGATCAATGTACTCAAGTCTTGACTTAATATGAAGCCACTCAGCAGTGCTGCTCCATGCATGAATCTCCCCAAAACAGTGTCCTTGATGGCAAGAGGATAAGTTTCTATTCCTCGGCTGTACTGTAGGAACCTCTCCAGCGTTAACACACACACACCCACACACACCTCCAGATGAGATGTATTTATGAATTTTATAGCATCCATTATTTGCACAGGGGTAAAAGTGTCATGAAATATTTATTAGGTGTCTGATGTCATTTCAAGTAGAGAGAAAGGGAAGGTGGAGATGCGGGAGGACAGAGGAAATAGTGCAAGTAGGACAGGAGGTAGAATGTGTCAGCGCCTAGTTTGAGTGATGCCTCTTTTTATTAAAACACCAATAGGGTTTCCATACAGAGCTCCGGATGACTAAGCAGAGAAGCCGAGTTGTGATTCCTTGTGCTCGGCTGTCTCCGTCTTGAACCTCAAACGACTCATCTTAAGGCTTTCCCCCTCTCTCTGACGTAAACCTCCACCCCTGTTTACTGCACTTGGGGGTTCAGGCTCCCCGGCTGGGGCAGTAACCTGACATGACAATGCATCTATCAGCTACTTCTGCAAGTGATGGCTATGAAGGGCTATACATCTTTTTTTAAACCATGACCAAAACAGATACTCACTATACCAAACTGGGAAACCTCAAGCTTTTAAATAATTTCTCATATTTTACTGACGGCACCTGATCATGACCATATTCTTTCAGAAAAATGCGTAAGACTATGACAAAAGATATGTAGGCTTACATCTGTGTGCTGGTTATATCTGTTCACTTGTCATCTGCCAGTCCAATTTTGGTCACATCAAAACCCACCGATTTTCTCTTAGACAAAATGGTGTTAGAGGAGCGGGGACTTCTGCAGTTCATAGATGCCCAGGTGTCATGATTGATCTATTTTAGCTTACGGTTTAATATCTAGCCAGAGCAGAGACATCATTTTCATCCAACTGTAAATGCACAGACAGGCACAAAGACAAACAAAGAGTGGAGCAAGTCAAGAGTCTGATTGTAATCTAGATTTCAGCTAATCTGCTATTCACCCCACCCATCTACAATAATATTGTTTATTTGATCAAATAATCACTAATAACCTCATTCAAAGTATATTCATACTTTGCCAAAGGCAGCTCAGTGGCTTTACTAGCCACACCATCTTGACATGGATTAAAGCAGTAAATTTCATTTTATTTACAACACAAGAGTGATATCTGATCTGCAGGATGACATGGGTGCAATATAGTTTGGACTCTGTTCCTTTTCATCCAAGTTGAGCCCATCTGAACCATGAACCAGCAGTCTGCAAACCCATGTGCACTTACACTGTATGTATGTCCCCAGATTTATGTCAACAAAGTGACAACATTTCTAGTGAAGAGTGATTTTGCCTCTGTCAATGTAAATGAGACAGAGAGAGCTGTTCCTGTGCCTGTCAGAGAACAAAGATGCACTTCAGTGGTTCTATACCGCCTGAAGAGAATACTACAATGGACTATAATGGGGTCATTAGAATATGTATGTGTGCTGTCTGTGTGTGTAAAAGGAAGACAAGACGAGACAAGTTGACAATGAGAGAGAGAGACACCATTAAAAGGTTGTGTGAAGATGGCAGGGTGGCTTGCAGTGAAGAGCAACCCTGACCCGGACTTTTTATCATCCTACCTTGAAAGAAAAAGCGTTAAATGCTTTGTTTTAGGCTATGCGGCTACATCTGTGTGTGCTTGAGCAAGTCACATGCAAACATACTGCATACTGTGCTGAATATATATATTTATATTTTAGATGATTGTGTATGATTTATTTTGCCAGGGCAGCATATGGCAGCATTCACACCAGAATTAAAATTACATAGAAATAAACAAAGCGCCATCTACCAGAAATCCCACACACAAAAAACACACACCACCACACACACACACACACACACACACACACACCTGGCTACTTCATAATTCAAAAGCGGGACTTTCTTTTTCCAGTGTTTGGCAGCTCAGGTCATATAAAAGCCACTGCACATTTAATGGGGGGCAGCACAGAGCTCTTTGGATGTCTGAAATTCAGAACGCAGTGTGAAACAGCTCCAATACAGGAGCAAATCTACTCACTGACAGAGACAGAGAAGCGAATGGGCCTATAAGAACAGTTTATGCATCCTGCCAACAGTTATTGTACACATGTTGCTCTCAAACAGACCTGGATCCAGTGAATGGCTACAATAAGACTGTGGCATCTGAAATGCATGCTTTTTATTTATGCTGTCCTTCCACCCACATCAGGCCACAATGAGAGAAACAAGTGCAAACAAGGTGTTTCACTCACAAACAGAAATTTCAGAAGGACTAAATATGCACAAAAACTGCCATGATGTAACGAACAACGACAGCAACAATATTGCTTTTCAGTATGCACTTTCTATGGAGTGTCTCTGCTGCAGAAGCAGAGCTGCTTATTACATTTCACAACACTGAGTTATTTTGTGAGAAAAGTTGAGTCGCATTAGACTTGCTATACGAGTGGGTTAAACAGCGCATGCTACTTTGGAGATTCAGCTCCTTAGATGTGCTAATCTGTACTGCCTAGGGACGGTCGTCTTGATGGGAGTTTAGCAGCTGTGGATATGAAGTGTACAGTTCACAATGGAGAACACTAATGGCTACTAATAACACAAGGTTATTACAGGGCAAAGTCTGGAAAAAACAGGGGCAGAGAGGACAGCCCTATTGAGACCCCCAAAATGGTGACAATAATTAAGCAGGGAAACAGCAATAACAAGACATTTTCGTTTTGAGTGTCCTGAGTCCCCCGTTAAGATTGTTGTGGCAGTAAATAGCAGGTAAATTGGTCTCTTCAGGGTCTTTGGAATTGCTCAGTGGACTAATGGATGGTGTGGCCGTCTGCTACTTTCAGATTCACTTGTATAAAAATCCCCATACATTTCTACTAATGTTGAGGCTTGCCGGGACATTATCTCCTCTGTTAACAGTCAACAGTTGCCTCCTAGCAAAAAAAGAGAAGGGAACCAAGGGAAATGTTAGGGGGAGTATTAAAATACGCATTACAGATTACCTAGTGTCAAGTGAAATGGAAGCGCAGCAGAGTCCAATTGCAACAAAAGTATACAAGGCACCTTTAAGTGGAGTACAGAGAGTCTTTCCTGTTCCTTTTAAAAGTGGGATCGATGCTACAGGGAACAAGGGTCAATATGAATTCGGTAAAATAACAGCTGAATGGTCCAGGACTTATAGCCACTGTGATGCCGGTCCATGCCCGGCTAAAAACTCGGCCAAGCAGCTGGAGGGGAAAAAAGTTATCAGATTGAACGGCAGGCATATATGCCTCGGCATTAAAACTCAGCCTGTCGCTGTGTTACTTTTTATCCTCTTGTTTTTCTTTCCTTGATGCTAGAGCAAGACAGATTGCAATGCACTTTAAGAGCACTTACTTTTAGCTATGCCGCACAACAGAGAGTAACAAATCTTTGTAAATGGCTGTAAATGTCAAAAAGGCTACTATGTTTAAGATGGGCTGTATTCACCAAACAGGACAAGTATTCTAGTTAGACTGCTCCGTCCAGTGTTGGAGATTTCCTGTTGCCCATTGCACTTTCAATATTCATTGGCATGAACTTTAGTTAAGTAGCGTAACTCCAGATTCTATGAGTATCGGTGCAGTCCTCTAAGGCTACCGCTAGTGGGATGAAGGCAAAGCACTATTTGGTTCACACCTTACAGGGTCTGTCCAGTACCCACAAGCACCAACACACACCCACTTCACGAGAAATCAATAACTAGTCCATACTTCAGCAATGCGTCACAGCGCAACGGTGCATAACAGTACATCATATGTGCATAGATAGCCCAGAGACACTCCAATGAAACTGGAATAAATAAATGCTACTGTTGTGAGAAGAGGAGACAATGGTTATGCAATGTAACAGCATAGAGCAGAGCAGGAGAGAAAACAGCTCTTTCGCCAAGAAGTTAAAGCGCCACAAATAATAACTCAGACAAAACACTCAATACAGAGTGAGTCATAGAAAAATGAGACCCAGCAGAAAGAAATGAATTAAAGAGCAGGGAAGTTAACAGATAATTAGTTATTATTATAATTAAAATAATCAGTTGTGATTAGAAATAAAATAAATTCTACTTCTGTTCAAACATCGTAAGATGTGAGTGCAAAGTTTTGTATTGCAACAGCAATTATAATATATATATTTTTTTTTACTCAAAGGTAGCTTAACCATGTAACGTGATATGCTACTTCAGTGCACTTTAAGAACAAACACTATTAGGGCTGGGCGGTATGAAGGTGTATATTGTGCAACCAGTAGTAGAAATGTGTCCACTGGTTTGTCAATACCGTTTTCACCGCAGGAGCTCAGCCTTTCCCACACAAAAAATGTGCAGTTTCACTGTATTGGGGGGGGTCCAGAAACCGGTCAGTATCTGGTGTGACCACCATTTGCCTCACGCAGTGCAACACATCTCCTTCGCATAGAGTTGATCAGGTTGTTGATTGAGGCCTGTGAAATGCTGGTCCCCTCCTCTTCAATGGCTGTGCGAAGTTGCAGTCAGGTCGAGACCAACAGCTCATCGTGGACAATCCTGCAGTCAGCATGCCAATTGCACGCTCCCTCAAAACTTGTGATATCTGTGGCATTGTGCTGTGTGATGGAACCGCACATTTTCGAGTGGCCTTTTATTGTGGCCAGCCTAAGGCACACCTGTGCAATCCCCATGCTGTCTGATCAGCATCTTGATATGCCGCACCTGTGAGATGGATGGATTATCTCGGCAAAGGAGAAGTGCTCACTGACACAGATTCTGACAGATTTGTGAACAATATTTGAGAGTCAAATTCTGGTCATCTTTTATAGCTAAATCAACACCTCTATCAAACAGTTTCAACAAAAACTGTACATTGTAATCTTCATGAAGGAAGATTTATTGCAGGACTGCATTAGTTTTAGCTATGTGTACTTAATAAACTGGCAACTGAGTTCATGTTACCGTGTCAATGTGACCCTGTCCCGGTATACTATTTCTAATAATCAGTCTCACTTTCAATATGCTAATCTTTACGTGCCATTTGTAATAGGTAGGAGTCAGACACTATGATTCCTATGCCCTTAGCGTAACAGCCCGCTCTGCTGCCCTCATTTGTGGATCCACATTCTCTTTAAAGTGGCAGTGCCCTGCAGAAATGGGGTCTAGCTCATAAAAATCTAAGGTTTACAGGGTGAGTCTGAAATTGAGTATAACACAGCTCAGTGTAGCCATGATCTGCCCCTCTGTGTGAGCAGAGTGCGTAATAGACAGTTGATCAGTTATTATGCCATATCATTAGAACGGTCAAATGGCAGTTGTCCTGGAGATGACAAGGGTTTTTGTTGTTTTTTTTTTCTGTGAAGGGAGGAGGGGGGGATAACATTAGTTGACAGATCAAGAGGCAGCCTGAACAAGCCTAACAATAAAAACGACAGGAAATCAGTCATGCTATTACCTAATCAGTAGTTCTCTTTATCATAAAAAAAACAAACAAAAAAAAACACATGGAGCGAAAAAAAAAATCAACCATTTTCTGTGCTTGCATAAACACCGCCATTATCTGGGTAAATAATTATTCACAGTGTGTGTGAATGTTGATTACAGCTTCCCCCTGTTGTGTGTAATGGGAGGGAGACATTTGCTCATCAAATATAGATGAAATGGATGTTGATGCTTTCCATGATGGCACTTAATCATGGCCTTTAGTAAAACGGTAAGGGCAGGCAGGGTATTAAATATGGTGACTGTAACAGCTTGCTTGGAAGGCAGGTAAACTGGGGTTGGTTTGCCTGCTCGGTGTGTGGAGATGGTGAGAAGCGATGATTGTGTTTAAGCTGAGCAAGTCAAAGCTGGATATGGATACTCATAGTAAAGTACTAAATAGTAAGGCGTGGCTCGTGACAAACTTTGGTGTGTGTGGCATATCAGCGCATGTAAAGATCATTTTAAAGAAGGACAAATACATACACTCTGGTCTTTACTCATGCATAATGCTGCCACAGTGCTTAAAAAGCTGATCTCAGATGACAGGGTGCATTAGTCCACACACAGCGCTGTCATCCTGTGTACACAGTGCTGGGCGCAATGACACACGGGCCTACAATCCCCTTACTTAGCAATATGTTTATCAGCATGCCATAGATTTCCTGTCAAACTGAATGATGAGCTGAAGCCGGCTGCAAACCGAAACACACCCAATTACTGCACAGGTTTAGCAGGCAGGACTCATCAACACACAGGGTAGAGACAAACACAAACCACAGACAGTATCACTAGAGTGACTAACCCCTTGATCCGCTCTTGATCTTCACTTGCCTTTAAAAGACTGGATCAGTGTCAGGCTAAGGTCAGAAGGTTAAGGCAAGGTGCCTAGTGGGAGTGGGGATGAGTTTTAGCAAACCTGAACCACGAAGATAAGATCAAGTTCAGGCGGAGGTCAAATTGGCAAGTAGAAGAGAATACAGGAAATGAGGGGTATTTTTGATCACATGGAAAGAAAACCTGCCTGTATCTGATCAGATCTGAATGGCTACAAAGCTGCTAAAAACCGAGGGGTAACAGAGCTCCTCCATTGCCATATTAATATCCTCTATCCTCCAGTATACTCTCAAAGCAATCAAATCCAACAGCATAAAAAAAACTATAAAAACCATAGTGTGAAATTGAACAAATCTGTTCTCATAGTTTGAGTCTTTTGGAAACATAAATGTGACGCTTGTTCCAGAGTAACCACAAAATTGTGCTCTTGTTTGGTGTTTTGAAGTGCACCAGTGGTAAAACATACCCAGAGAGTAGTCTGGAGTAGCTAATTACTCTGCAGAAATAACTAATGCTTGCTGAATGCAGTGGTGTTTATTTTAAAAAACCATTACGTAAGGTAATGAATATGCGTATACTCTGGGGGCCAGCGGCTCAGCGAGCTTGGTGTTTACTCTGCTTTAAAAGGGTGCTGCTTGCATTTGGGCTCATTATAAGCTGTTCTGTATTCAGGGTAAAAGTGGGTGATAGTAATTCAAAGATTTGTGATGTATAGACTGAATTGGGGCAGTGATTCACGAAGGATGCGCAGCAGACTGCTGTAGATCATTTTAAAAATTCATTTCTGATTGAAAGGACTGACCTACAGTTTACCTGGGAGGAAAAGCTTTCAGCAGGAATGGACCACATGGCTGTTTTATTTTTATTTGAGTATGTGAATCACTTGTATTTGCCTCTGAAGTAAATCTGCGTGAATCTCATGGTTCAAAATACTCCGTGTCCTGTCTGCCCACCTTCTTCTATAATCAGAACTCTATGACAGTAACAGAGACAAAAATGTCTATCCATGGTGGTGGTGGGACTAATGCTACAGGCAGGAGAAAGGGCAGGTACACTAACAAAAGGTGAAAAAAGGAAAGAAGGTGTGGGACTGGAGCTGGGGCTTAGCATTGCTGCCACGTCCACTACTCTGACAACTAATTTGCCCTAACATTTCAGCAAAAAGGTCAGACAACCCTCTGCCCAAGTTTATGAATAGTGTATAGGGGCTCTGTCTGATGGAGAGGAGAAAGAGCGAACAAGGCAGGTAGAAGGTCTCTTCATTGACTTAGCTTGGAGAGAGGAGGGAGGCTGCTCTTGTCAGTGTCCAGATGGGAGCTGCTCTGTATCCTCTAAATCAGGAGTGGAGTTCTGACCTTATCTTATTCAACTGGGCCACTCGCTTAAGGCACTGAATAGCTCCGCTTGCACTCTATAGTGCCTGCAGATTTCACAATAGGACTTTTGACAGTGGGAAAGAATTACACAGTAAAACGCACACACGCAAACAAAGAGCAAATTCCTTGATTGTAATAAATTCTCTCTGCATTTAGAAGCAATAGCCTTAGGCAGTTTCTGGTTATGCCTTTGGCCCTTCAGGATGTAAATAAATGTGCTTTTTACACACTGCTCTATTTTCATATCTTGAGGGAACTAAGGCCACAGCGCATTCACAGAGTTCCTACTACTTGAAGTTGTGGCTCTGACAGTACAGGAAGCGCACTTGCAATTGAAGAGGCGGTGGCTGGACTCAGATTAACAGCTGAGTGCTATCCACCTACACCGGTCCTGAGAGGCGGAGATATGGACAGACCATATACACTCACAAAAACAGGATAGCACCGGCAAAAACCTCTCCCGGTGAAGTCAAACAATATTGACTTAGACGAAAAACTACCCAGTCCTCTCCTCAGCTCGTGTGAGATTATCCAACACAGGCACAAAGATGGGGGAGTTGTGAGGAAAGCCCCGCTGAACTGAGAAATTATAAATGAAGGTCTGGAATGTTAGTATCACAGTGCACAACATAATTCCTTTGAGAGGCAGCACACACTCGTGAAGCGTCTGCACGTTAAGCTAAATGATTAATCTTGCTAGTTTTTCCTCCCACGTGTTACCCCTTTACTGTCTCCTGAGCTACTCACAAGATCACGCGGCTACAAAGTGACTGTTCCTTAGCCGCCATTCAGACCACGGCCCACATGAAAACACCCAATTCCCAGAATGCCTTCTGTCCAGATGGGCTGAGCCAGCGACACTTGTTCAATTAAAGGCATCAGGGGAGACCTAACCACTTCATTATCTGCAAGCTGGCCCCACATTGATCAGCCTGTCTGGGACCACTCACAGCCTGTGTGACAGCTTAATCGGGGTCCTACACATGCACACGTGCAAACACTTTCTTTCTCTCACACACACTCACTGACATGTGCGCACGCACACAGTTCACGTATTCATTCTTTTACAGAGGAGATGGATGGATATGTGGATGTACTCTGGATTCTTCACAGGTGTAAGCATGTTCAAGTCAGCAAAAGAGGACAGAGCAAAAGGAGGAAGGGAGAGGTTGTGGGGGGATTGGATCGGTTTCATTCATTGCTGACACGAAAACAAATGGTTTTCTTTCAGTTTACTGGTGAAACCCGCAGAAATCAAATTGCTAGGATAGATTTAAAGGCCCAATTTGGAGCTGCACATCTTAGTATGTACTAACATAAATGTTAAGAATATATGTGTTTATGTGTGAAAGTCATAGCCACACACACACACACACACACACACACACACACAGGCATGGCTGAATGGTCACATGGTGTATAATAACACATCGTGGATGACACAGGCTTAGTTGACAAAATGAAACCCTTGCCTAGCTGAGCAGTCATTAACAGTGAATCCTGGTGAAGTTTCTAGGCCATGTCTCCTTCCACTGAAACAGCCTGCTGGTTTGACGCCTCAGCTCTTGAGATTTCTCCCAACTTCTCCTCTCCCTCACTTTACCCCTTGTATCTTGATTTCCTATGCTTATATGTTTCTCCGTCTCTTTCCACTCCTTTGCTCCTTGACCCTCACCTCTCTCTAACCCCAGTCCTCCCTTTACTCTCGCCTTTTCTACCTCTCGCCCTTCGATGATCACATGCTGAGAAAGCAAGCAGACGAGGCCCAAGACTGAGAGCACTGAGGGTCTGTGGCATTAAAGCTCCTCCTCTCTGCCCCTCAGAGAGCTGGAGACGCGACAGATAAATAAATAAGAGCTGTACGCAGTGAGGCTTTGTGGCAGCTGCTGAACAAATTCATGGTGTTTCTGATAACAACTAATCATAGCGGTTAGGCCACACTGACAGTGTGGAGAGGAAAAATCAGGGGGGCCCTGTCGGCAGGGATGTTGTAAAAGGGACAGTCCAACTATTTATTTTTCTCTGGGATGTCTGTTTTGGTTATCATAAACTAGTCTGCAACTGCAAACAGGAGGCCACAAAAAGCAGGGTTTTATATAAGAACCCTCACAGTTGAGCAAACCTTGGGAATAAATCCAGGGTTTGGCTACTCCACACAGCTGATTTCATATCATGCTAATTGAAGCCTGATAGCCTGAAATTTTGAAACACACACTGAGTTCACAGCAGTTGAAGAACAATGGAGAAGACAGAGGCAGAGCTGTGATGCTCGCAGAGCAGCAAATACTAATCAAACACTGATGAAAACATTGTTGAGAAAGGTTTTAATAAATGCAGGACTTTTTTTATTTAATCAGTGGTGTGCAGACCCTGGCAGGAGCCAGGCTGTGATAAATGAATAAAAGCCTTGTTGTTCAGTTTTGCTGAAGTGTTGACTTTGTATTTATGTCATCTTAAGTTTGAATTCAGGATGGACAAATTTTTATGTGTTGATTGTGAGCTGTCTAGAGCAGCAAAAATGCCTTAAAATAATTACCAGAAAAGTTGCCTGTAATTTGTGCTGCAATGTAAAAGCACGGTTAAACACAATTCTAACTGGAATGTCTTTGTTTTGTCAAAATTGTGGTGATTTCCATTTTACACCAACTAATAAGGTTGATTTTATACAGGACAAGAGAGCACTCACTCACTCAGTGTTTCTAACTCAGTTTCTAATTTTATGTGTGTGTGAGTGAAAAAATGACTTTCACAAAATATGTATATAAATATGTATATAAATCAAATAATAAAATACTTAGGTTTGTCCTTTGCTCCGATTGCATTACTTTATTTATATGGAATTTAAAATAAGAAAATGGTTGAAAAAAAGAATTTGTTTAAAACGCTGATTTATTTCTGAGCTACAAACTCTCTAGACTGACACAGATTTTACCTCTCCATTTTAAAATGGCAATCCTTGCTTTTTACAGGGAATTTAATTAATGTTTTTTTATAGGGGTTTTACACTGATTCTAAAGTCTGTTCATGAAATTTATATAATTCATTGTGCTTGAACGCACCACAAATCCAGCTAGTCCATACAGCCAATCGGAAGGCGTGACAATGCAGGGTACCCAAAGAAGAGTCCCCAGTAGTAGTAGTCTCTAGTAGTCTTTCTGTGTCAGTGTTGTCATCACTACCAGCTACAGGTGTGCTATTGACACATCTTATTTTAGCAATCGTGATTATGCTAATTATACTGGGAACCACAAATCTGTGTTGAAACACACATACACACACAAACACACGGAGAAAAGTCAGTGGTCTGAAGAGCAGAGAGGCTGGAGATGTGAACCAGGGTTCACATCTCCAGCACAGAGAGTCTAATGGCAGCAGAGCGTGCTATTTTACAAACAAAGGGCAAACTATAATATCAGACAAACAGGAAGAAGTTAGCCAACACAGCTGCAGCTGACACATGCAGGAAAGACAGGACATTGCCGACAGTGTGAAAGCCTAAATTAACACGTTTATATTATAATATTGTTGTGAACCAACAGTGTGGATTTGTGCATTTTATGCCAAATAAGTTTGGACTACTCCAAATTCTTTCTCTCTCCCTGAGAGAAGGAGGAGGGGGTTTGGATTATCAACCCTCTACAGACAGCCGAAGCGACTCCAAGGATTAGGTGAAAGGTTTCTCTCCCTAAGTGCTGTTTCTGGGCAGTCTGATCGTAAAACTTGCCACCTCTGATACCGCAGCCAGATAACGCTTTGTGGCTGACTGTTAAAATGACAAAAGAAACACTGACCAGAGATTAGCGTTCTCATGAAAAGCCTATCAAAACTCTTCGTAAGAGAGGGCAGGAAACCCTAAACTTAATTTTGCAGTGTTTAATTTTCAGCAAGGATCCCTGATTTTTTTCTTTATCCATTTCATGTTGTAACCAATGCTTCGTTCCCAACACTTTATGACCCTTCCTTTAGAAATGATAATAAAGAAATGTCATCCTATACTCGATTAACTTTCCAGCTTGAATTTAAGGTTGAAAATGACTGAATTCCCCAGCTCCTGAGAAGGTTGTTTTAGGATTAATCAGAGCTATCCTCATGTAACCCGAGCTCCCCCAAGTGGAAAAAAGTATTACATGCCAACGTCTGAAATGCTAGCCTCAAAGTTGAACTACTGACAATTGTTTTCCTTTTATCAAGTGCTTAAACTAAGAACAGTATAACCATTTGGCAATTAAGGTATGATTGCGGGAAGATATTTGATTAAAATACGCGCAGATAGATTTTCGATTAGACATATTGAAAGTTAAGAAGACAGTCTCTCAGGCAAACCGAAGACAAGCCCTCCCTCAGGGAAACAAAGGACTGCCCTCTGGGAACCACACACTCTGTCGTTCTCTCTTGTCCTCTGCTTGTTCCTGGCTCTTCAACTGCGCTTCGGCACGCGCCCAGCGTGCCCCTCTCCAGGCAACGCCCTAAGATTCGACCCTAAGATTCGCAGCAAAGGCTTGCTCGTTTCAAACGCGAAGTGCCGCGACCTCAGCTTTCCCTCGTTTCAGCATCTTACTTGCGTTTTATTGTCTTTGGTTTTGTTTCGTTAAAAGTTATCAGTCCGTTAAGTTACACTAGTTTAATTGAAGAACGACCAAGTTCTTTTCTTTTTAGGCTTGATTCATCAAGCTAATCTCACTGAGGTCGGACCCAGCCAGGTGGTCCCTCCAGCAGTAACAAAGGACGACCAAACCTCTGACCCGAGCCAGGGTTGAAAGGCCCCACTGCGAGTTTCTTCAGTAAGCCAACAAAAGACGGACCTCCGGAGCAATTCCCTGGCAGAGAAAGCGACTGGCCGACGGCTTTAAGCTGTCCTAACCGAGAACGCACGGATCTCAGCCAGTGTGAGGCCGTTGACCAGCACACGGCTGGGAGAAACGACATGCAGTAAGACCAAAACCCTGCATTCTGTGGTCAGTGATGTCCCATAGTTTGCCCCATGTGTTAATTTGATGTGTTCTTTTAGCAATTTTAGCCTTAGTCTTTCAGTTCTGTTGTGTCTGCGTGTCAACTCAGTAAGTGGTTGTTCAACTCACTTTCAAGAACTTCTCGTCACTTAAAAAATCAGGTTTGTTTATTTAACTCACTCAAAAATCATTGTTCCAAAATAACTTTATAAAGCAACAGAGACTATCTCAAAATATACTGAAAACTCACCCAAATAGCATTCATATTCAACTTAATTTGAATACCAAAATATAGGCTAATAATATTTCAGCCTAACATATGAAAAACGGCTGCAACAGGATGTGTGAAACAAAAATATAAAACACATTTCAAAGTGAGTAGGCTTTCTGTCATAGCTTAAAAGTAGGCTACAACAAGTACGAGGCTTTAGTGCTTCAATCAGTTTCTGTAGGATAATTGTGCTATACAAAAGCATCTCTGCATCACTACAGCAAATATAAAAGTAGCCTACAAAACAGTCTGCAGTATCTTCTAAGAATGATGTCATTTTCCAAGAGTACTCGATGGTTGACAACTACACTCCTTACTGTAAGTAAATGCATTAAAGCCGTCGTCAATAAAAAGCTAATACTTCAACAAACATACACATGTAAACCTATGCGAAGTGTATATAGTATAGCGTATATAGTGACTTTGCTGTGGTAAACATTACTGTAGAAACATTGTTATATTTTAAATATTCAATTTTAATTCTATTCAGATTTTTTTTAAATAATATATTTTAAAGATGAAAACAATTTAATAAGGAAAAATAACCAATAAGAGAATTGATAAAGAACTAAACTGATAAGAGTATCGATAAAATCCTAACAATATCCATCCCTCGACATCCGTTTAACGCGATAATTTGTCAAAAAATAAAATAAAATCACATTTTAATGGGGGCCCACACAAATGACCACCTGTGGGCCTCGTGGGCTCACTATAATGAAAACGTATCAAAATCACTGAAGCAGTCTAGAAAATCGCTGCCACTGATTCGCTTTCCTCAAACATTGCTGGCATCTTTTTGTCATCTAGTGGATTTAAGGTAAGGTAATGAAATCTTGATTATTTGATGGCTCGTGTCTGAGGGGGGAGACAATGCAGTGGAGAGGAGAGGAGGCAGCGTGAGAGCAGAGGAGCAGAGAACAGTAGGAGCACATGTTTCAATTCTAAGTTGATCTCAGAGATGATTTAGTTGAGAGAGAGTTTTCATGATAATGAGTTAAATGAATGAGAATTTATTTATTAAATAGTTATTTCCTGGTGGGTTTCCCCGGTCATTTGAGCAGCTTGCCTCAAGTGTTTACTGACAAAGTGCTTGAATTTGGTCTAAAAATTGAGCAGTGAAGTCTATCTAACTTTAACCCAACAGAAATGTTTTACTTTGCTCCAATTTTCCATTGAGATAAGAGTTAAATGCCATAAATGTATGCTTCAATAATCAGTAGTCATACTGATTGAATGCCATGTATCTCCCCTTCCATTATTTTGGAAAACACACATGAAATGATTGGTATATAAAGTTTAAGGTCAAATCATTCCACATTTATTTTTAAATGGATCTGAATTCAACTGTTTTTAAAAGCGAAACACCATGAAATAAAAAGTGCAAGAGAAAGTCAAACATGGAGAGAGATGAAGACAAAAGAAGAAAAAAAGAAAACAAAGTGATAAGAGATGGGAAACGGAGAAACAAAAAAGGAGGATGAAGAGAAATTACATTCTCCATTCTATCCTACTTGAACCGCAAAAGAATATAATTTTACATTCAAGCAGAGGGAGGTCCTCAGTGGCAAAACAAGCTCACTCAAGTGTTACTATTTTCCCATTATGAAATTGAGGGAGTGATGAGGAGAGAATAGGTCTATTCCCTATTTCCCTTCTTTTATTGGTCACTCTCATTCATCTCACCGGCCGATTGATCCCAAAATTTACCAGACCATTTCTATCTGCACTGCCTCAGTGCCACCAACAGCCCTTCATACATAATTGTAGGCCTGCTAAATGAACGTTGGGCACCAAATAAAGGCAAAGGCCCCAAATGAGACAGTCAAAACGAACATTCACCTGGTGAATGCATCCGAGTGATGAACCTGTTTGCTTTGGACTGAGAAAGAGTATTACATCAGACGGTCTTGGCCTTAGATAAGCTTAGGTGATGGTCAAACACACACCATCATTCATGCATGAGTCATTGATGCATGTCTTGTGACGAACACATTTGCACACACGAAAAAAAAAAAACACACATGCACACACCTAAGAGGAAGAAAAATGTGTCTGTAACAACTTCCCTCAACCTTTAGGCTAGATGGAAGTGAAAGTCAGTGTGAGTGCTTTTATTTTCTTAGCACTGGCTGTCGGCTGGGGGACGGGCAGGAGATGGACTTTTTACCGGGCTCTGCCCAAATGCAATCTCTCACAGTGTCACCTGGCCAGCATGAACTCTTAGCTTTGCAGTCAGTGGCATTTCATGGCATAATTGAATTCAGAGAAGACTGCAGGTACACAACATGAATGTTCTAACATTTTAAAAAATAATGGCAAGAGGAGAAGGAATTATGAAGCAGTGAGTCTTGACTTGAGCAATGGAGAAATCTGGTAATAAAAGGAACAGTGAGGGGGACAAAGGAATGTGTCAGCTTCTACATATATCCCCAGCATACCTGTCTACACACACACAGCATAAATGTATGCTGTAAGTTACTTTTCAATAGCTATACATGGCAAAAACCTATCCTGACATGAGTCCTAAGCTCATGCTTAATTGTCTCTTTGAATGTGTTGCATTAAAATTAGACTATTCGTAATGGACTACTTCTCTGGACAATGTACATGGCCAAGAGTTAAAATACCTCTGCCATCGATTGCACCAGCATAATAAAAAGTTGCACATGGCTCAGAGTTCAGACAATCGTAGAAAAGAAGTTTGTTTGGCATCTTGGCTCCAATGCAAACAGAGTGGCAACAATCATCTTAGTTCTGACAGCTCTACTTTACTTGAAGTATCTCTCCGATGTTGCAGATTTAAATAAATGAGGTGCTCAGGTAATAATTATTTTGCCCACCTTCACCTGGTAATCTACTGTGTTCCCAATAGAGCTTCCCAAGCACTTTAAACCCCTGCCAGAATACTCATTGGTTAGTTACTGTGACATTAAGAGTCTCCAAAAGGTCAAAGCTTTATTAAAAACTTACAGTGGATACTATCACCAGTCTTGAGGTGTTGCCTTTGAATATATTCTTATAGTTGGGCAAATACATGTCTTCCAATTCAGTTACATTTCACAGCTGTAAAGATAATATATAATCAAAATGCTACAGTGTTAAATACATTAACGTGGGCACCTTTAAATAAACCTGGATCCACCTCTTATTCCTTCGCATTCTCTTCTGCGACTTACTCTATAAAACCTTCAATAAGCTTCTAAACCTGCAGGCCACACCATCATATAGATGCATCTCAGACAGAGACAAATCTAAAGATGTGAGAAGATGTGAGTGATAGCTGTAGACGAAACTCTCCCTGACCGGGCATAAATTAGCTGGTGAAGACAAGGCAATATAAACTCCAAATACCCCCCAACCGCAAAGTCAATTGGGAAATGCTTTAAGACCATTTCTTTTTTTCCTATTTCAAAAGCATCAAAGACACAGAGGTGCACAACAAATTTGCATTTCAGTATACAGGAGAAAGGAATACTTTAAAGAAAGCATTGAAATCCCTTCCAAAGCTTATGGAGGTGTGTCATAGTAATACATACAAACACACAAACACTATATGCAACACCAGAGCTCCAGGCCATGTGTTGTCCATTTCTCTCCCCATCATAGCAAACAGTATTGCCTGTGGCCAAGCATGCTGATACTGAAGCATCTGGCTCACAAGTGGACGCCCACTCCGTCCCTTTAGACTTTGTTATCACAAAGAGAGAAAAGAGTGGGGTGAAATTAACATTGTGTGAGAACAGGCACGGCTGGACTTTGGTTCCTCCAGGACCTGAGGATGCTTAATCTCACTGCAACATCTGGCAGAGGCTGGGCAGGCAGAGGCAACATCAAGGCATCCTACTGTTCAAAGAATCTTGAGCAATTTCAGAGCTGAAGAAAGACACCATTCAGTTCTGTTTCACTCCTTGGACATTTTCCCTTCCAAGGAACTTGCTGTGTGCTTGTTTGTTTATTTGCAGCCTCTTCTTTTCATGCACTTTACGTAAAAAGCTAGCCAGCAATCTTCCACAATCAATTGCTTTGTTTGAAAACTGTAAATCTCTAGTGTGTGCTATGAATAATGCACAGTTAAGCTTTATTGATCAGAAGGAATGGACAAATAATGTTGTTATACTATGCCATTCTCAATTGCTTTTGCAATGTATCATTTTTTGCAAGATCAAAACAGTTTCCATCACCCAGGTGGTCAGCCTTTTAGCTATTCAAAATAACAACAGCAGTTGGAATTTGAAAAATGATCATGTACAAGCACCATTCAGAAACAAACTAAATCTAGGTTAATACCACAATGCCATCAGGACATTTAATATTTGCTTTCTCCTTCTGTTGCCTTGACGCACATGCATTTAGAAAACATTCAAGTTTTTGGTCTATGATTTTGTTTTATTTCTCCTAAGCAAATAAGAATTAAATCCATAATCTGGTTCGGATGATCCAAAGTAATCTCCTATAACTACAGGCCCCACTAAAATCTATAATCCTGTATCTCTAGCCAACATCAAAGTCCATTTTTTACACGGGGGAAAAATTGTTATTGCCCTCCCCCAAAGGTGAGATTAAGTTGGAGGTCTGCGTGGCTCAGAGAAAAAAGATCATTAGCCTTGATCAGATTGATTAAGATCAGCATGGGTAGCTCGGATCATCCTTCACCCAAACTAAGCACCAGGTCAGTAAATCTATCAGCCAGTCTCAGAGGCCAATCGCACTGACCGGGGTTGGACTTGATCGGTTACTGTCCAATTGTATGCGAGCCATTTTTCTCTCAACTGTGTTCATGGTCAGGGTCTGTCAAGACCATCAGTTGGAGGAAAATTAAAAATGTCTGTCCTTCATCATCTGTATGAAAAACATGCATTTTACTGCCTCTGCGATTATTTCTACAGTTTAATTTCTTTTTTGTAACAATTTCTTCACCAGGGATAGTCAGCTGAACACACACAGGCCTATTTCAGAAATTCACATTTACATAGTTCCGTACATCCAAACCATTCAAAAATGTTAACCACTATAGTCTTTCTGTTTCAACCAACAACACACCGCCAACACAAGCAGGCGCAATATGTTGTTCAATGCCTTGCACACGGGCACCCAGTCAGCAGTCCATTCTCTTAATAGATCCAGGTGGATAAACTGGCTACCTTGGTAGGTCATACGCCCATTCATCTAACCTATAGGCTACCACTGCCTTCAGCTTAAGTATAGAGTTTCTTTATTAGCCTCTACACAGCAACATTACCGCATCAGGCAATGAGATAAACCTGTGCTTACAAAACACAACTATACATCATGCATACAGTCCTCCAGGGAGAGGACATGCTTGGCTATCTATACACACAGATGGCAATGCACGGCTGGCTCGCCGGTAAAAACAGGTCAGCGTCGCAGGCACATCATCAATCGAGGACCTACAGTTCGAGAGCGAGGGCCACCGGCGGTCTTCTACGGGCACTGGCGTCTATGGGGCTTTAACATGTCTCTGCATCATCAGTCTCTACCAACCTTTGAACACATGGTCATTGACACTAATTAGACCAAATACGTTCACAGGGAAACCCTAAAAATAGGAGAAAGGAGTGCAGAAGCACTCCAAGGGTTTTTGGTATCAGAGACAATGAGCCATTAAATAAATCTATCGAGCTGTCTTGTTGATACACAACACACTGTGAACTGGGAACACAACTCCTTGTTTTTAATTAAATTACATGACTTCAGAGAGCACAAATTAATTGAGGTGTTAGCATTAACATTATAGTACTTTTCACTTTTACTGAGTATCTCCATTCTGACCCTCGAGAATGTTTGAGTAAAAGAAAACTCCGAAGCTTTTTAAAATTATTTCAAAACCCAAGGGATGTCTCATTTAGCAATGTGTTGCTGGAGAAAACACCTAGACCTTTTCACAAGGAGAGGTGTTCCCTTCTCAAATTGCTGGAAGCACGCATAATTAATAGGAGGTTACTTACAACACATGTCCTTGCCTGGTGCAAAAAGAATATTAGCAGAGCATACTTCAAATCAGTAAGAAAACTGAGGCAATGAGCTAAAAGCCTGGGATTGAGTGATTTTGCCTTGACATACCCAAAACATAATTAAGACTCAACAACATTTTGACTTTACATTGTGCTCTGAATTGTACATATGTACATGTGTTGGAGAGTCTGATTTTACTTCTGTGGTCTGGTGGAAGTTAACAGAGGGCCCTGTGTCCCTCTGGAGTTGCCTACCCCCCCTTGGGTCTGTCACAGAGTAAAATCGCTCCTCTTTATAACCCTCCTCTGCTCATTCTCCACCTCCCTTTCTCTCTCTCTCTCTCTCTCACACACAAAGCTTTCTTGCTCCTCGTCTCACCCTACATCAGTCTGGAGAGGCTACTCCGTCAGACAGAATTGTGTGATTGCCACCATTTATTCCTGTTTCCCACCTTTCCCCTGACATTTTCCCATCAAGGGCTCCAGCAATACTGACATGGGACCATGGTTGCAAGGGCGCTCACACAGATAGACTTGCACACACACATTCAGTCATTACGGGAGTCTTGCCTCTCTCATGTTGGAACAAACTGAGAAAATGCCAGTTTCAAACAGTCGACAAGTACTTTCATTCTACATACCAAGCACAGACCAGAATTTGAATAGAGTACAGTGACTTGGTGATAACAGTGAAATGACACTGTGATATGCTTTTATATTTTAAATATGCAACAAGATAAACAACCCATGCTTGGTACAACGCTGAGAAATAAACGCAGCATCAACGTTTTCAGCTTTAAAGAAAACCTGGAGCAAGTGAGTGTTTGTCATAGTGATTTCCCCTGCTGGTTCAGGGCGTGTGATTGGTAATACATCACCTCTACCTCAGCACTGAGGAAATGCAAGTCCAAAATATGCAAACATACGCACACACCCACAGCTAGACACCAGTTCACTATCCAGCACATAGAGTAAAAAAAGCTTGCTTCTGTCGATCTGAGTGTCTGATTTGACAAACAGACTCAGTCAGCCAGTGAACACTGCAAACTGTAGACAGGCAACAGCCTGCAGACAGACAAGCTAAGGCTGATCTATCCATAAAGTCGGCTCCATCCACCACTGGTTTAGTGCCTGGCCCAAGGGCTAATGAGGCCCCTCAGGGGCCCCGACTGGCAGGCTCTGTTCACCTTTGTTGGAGACAGGACAGGGAGGAAAGCAGGAAGACAGTTCAAAATCACTATGTCATATCTTGTTAACTTTAACAAAACCTTGTTATCTGTTACATTGACTCTAGATTGCCAAGCTGCCTTGAATTTTCCATATTGCATGAATAGATTCCTGAGTGAAATATCCAACCATATGCTTATATCTATAGTGATAACCACAATAAAAATAAAATTAAATGAAGAAAGACAAGATAAAATAAACAAGAGATAAAACAGGGACAATTTTGGTTGTACATCCATCACTTTTGTCTTATTCTGAAACTGTAATTTAGGCCCCCTTGAAGTCACTTATAACCGCAGTCCAAACTGACAATGCCCCTCCCCAGAGGGAGGGCATACAAGCAGCCAGCATCAGCATCCATGAACATTGAGGAAAGCCATCACAGGGCCTGAGAAGTAAAGCATCAGTCTTACCTTCAACAACATACTCTTCAGCTTCAGGGGAGGGTCCAGAAGGAAAACATGGAAAAGAGAGAGAAGAGACACAAAGAGCACACTTATTAGATGTTACTTTTTTTTTTCAAATAAATGTCTCCCTATTTTTTCTTCAAACAAAATCGTTATGAGATAAAATTGGAATTAAAAAAACCCAGTGGGGCTTAAAATCTTGGAAACTTGACAGTAAACAAATCTACTCCGCTGAATATGTAATCTGTTGACTTTCTTAAAATCCTGAAAAATGGCCCAATCATTTCAGAAACACATATATTACTCTCTTAAAGAAATGTAATACGAGTGTGGAGAACCCTAAACCAGCATACTGTTACCACACTACCTCCCACAGGGAACTGGAGACTTCTGTCAAAGAGGATCCCCAACTGAGAGACACTGACTCACACACTTCTCTCTGGCTTAATGATACAGTGAGGGGGAGTCAAAGAGATCAGGCTCCAGCAGGAGGCTTTACTTAAAAAGCAACCCTACAGCAGCAGAGGCCAATCTGTAATACTAGAAAATAAAACTTCAGCCACCTACCCAAGAATGTAAAACAGCCTCTAGCTTAGCATGGCATCCCTGCGGAGAGCTTGGCATTTTGATCTGCTGTTGTGGCTGCTGGGCTTTGGTCTTCATGGGACACTGCTGTATTAAGTTGTAGCATGGTCAATAGTACTATTTTATTATGACTCTACACTGCACTGGTTCAATGTGTTTGTCTCGTACAGTGTTTCAGTCCGTGCAGTTATTTTGTGCCACAAACTTACAGAAAACTATGAGGTCAAGCAAAGTGAAAAATATTCAACATTTTAGAACTCCAAAGGGCCAATCAGATTTTTTAATATGGTCCATAGAAGTCCCATGTGTTGGGCAGCCCACATAATACATATATTTGGTTTTAGTATAAGTATAAATATGTGTCCACGGTGTGTCTAAAGATCCCCAGACTATAAGAAAAGCTAACACCAACACAACCCAGGAGCACCAGGCTTCCAGTCCTGGCAGAGTCAGCTAATAGGATGGCTAGCTACACAGCTAACTGCGCTAACTAACTAGCGGCAGCTACCGTTAACAACAAGTAAAGCTATCTGTCCATCAGGAAACTCTGTAAATCACCAAAATATAGCCAAACCTAGATCTACCATTCGTTTCAGTGTAGTGCCAGCTAGTTGCCTCGTGAGGCTCCTGAGAAATTGACCAATCAGAAGAAGGTGGGCTTTTATAGGGAGGGTGGTCTTAAAGAGACAGGAGCGAAAACTGATCAGACAGATAGAGGTGCTGAAGCAATGGAAAGCATGAGAAAAATAACGTGTTTTTTGAACAGTGAAGCATATGAACATTTTCTAGTAGACACACAAAATAAAAGTATGAACCTGAAAACTAGCATAATATGGGACATTAAAGATCTGGACCAACTCTTACATTTGCTTAAGAATTCTGTACCATTATTGACCTCTAAGCATAAGGGTATTGAGCTTAAACAATGGCATTACGGGTAACTGAAACCAAATGATTAATAAAATAATGTTGTGAACAAACAGTGTGGATTTGTGCATTTTATATCAAATAAATTTGGACTACTCCAAATTCTTTCTCTCTCCCTGGGAGAAAGAAAAGGAGGGGGTTTTGAGATATCAACCCTCAAAAGACGGCTGAAGAGACCCCAAAGGAAAGGTGAAAGGTTGCTTTCCCTAAGTGCTATTTCTGGGCAGTTTGATCGTAAAAATTTGCCACCTCTGATGCCGCAGCGAGATAACGCTTGGTGGCTGACTGTTAAAATGACAAAGAAACACTAAACAGAGATTAGCTTCTCCTGAACAGCCTATCGGAACTCTTCTTAAGAGAGGGCAGGTTTTTGATTAGACATATTGAAAGTTAAAGAAAAGACGGTCTCTCAGGAAACCGGAAACAAGTCCTCCCTCAGGGGAACAAAGGACTGCCCTCTGGGAACCACACCCCAACAGACAAAAGCAGCGGCCCACGTTGTCACGCACGCTCTTGTTCGCTTGTTCCTGTTCTCATTCACTGCACTTCGGCACGCGCCTAGCGTGGGCCCACCAGCAGTAACCCAAGGACATCCAAACAGAACAGCCTCATTGCCAGACCGAGGACGGTCAACACTTGAGGGTTTTTCTTCATTCAAGACACGGAGAACCCCCGGAAAATTCCCTAGCAGAAAGCCAGGAATCGGGCAGCTAGCGTGGGGACCCGTGCAACCGGCCAAGGCAGGCCGCCGACCCACAGTAAGGCAAAACAAGGCATTCTGTGATCAGTGATGTCCCATAGTTGTTAATAGATTATCTTTAACTCTTAAAACTCATAGCTTGAGTTCATTAGCTGCCCCTATGAGTCAAATGCTCCCCACAATAGAACCCTACATTCTCATTGTTTAGCCATTGATTAATTCTTTGTATATGTAACTGCCTCTATAGTCACCTTAGTTAGTTAATAAATTTGTGTGTTACCTAACTCCAAGTCCCTGCCACGAGAATTTACCCCTTCGATATGAGACTGACTGACTGCAAGACAACAGACTTCAGTTGAAGGATGGTCACACTATGCAACACTGCTGCCGGACCTGGCCTGAACTGAGTTCAGTGGGACAAGGTGAATGTCACAAATCCTGTTATTTACCATGATCCACTATCAACATTAAACTATAAAGATGAAACCTCTCTTTAAGTGTAGATAGTTTAGGGTGCCTTTATAGTAGTAGCTATCTGGAAATGCCACTCCCAGTTGGAAGCTCTTTGGGTGCCAGCTGGCTATAATCCATTTCCAGCTATTATCCGGCCACTGGGGGCCACCGTGAGCCATCATTCATCATTTTAGACACACCTCCCAAAAATTCAGCCAGGAACCAGCAGCCTGTGGTTGATCATACTGACCAACAAATTTGCAGATAGGAGGGAGAGAGAGAGAGACAGAGAGACAGAGAGAGATTTTCTGTTTTTTATTAGAGTTCTTAAACATTTCTGGGCATATGATGCTGGCTTTGTGAAGAAATTCATCTCTTATTTCAGAATTCTTAGTGCACTTAGAAGCTCTTCCACTCCCTGCATCTCTCTCTCTTTTTCTTTCTCTCTCTCTCCCTCCCCTCCTGAAACTATCAATGGTTCTGATCTATGACCGATGTATAGCCTCTACAACACTAATTTGAATGGAACAAGTTTACCTTTAATCATTTATAACAACCAGGACAAACACAGGATAAATGTTTCCTGAAGAAAAGGCAATAGTAAAAAATTTTAAAAAGGGATTGGGAGACGTGTTAAGATGACACATCGATGGCCCTTAAGTGCGAACCCGGCCAAGGATACAGCAGGGACCCAGCAGAAATCAGCCAGGGATCAATCTGGGCCTAGTCCAGTCCAATTTAAGATGGCTACTACGGTAAAAAACTGAAAGGATACCAGCATGCTGATTGAAAGTCCTTCATGAATGATGGGGCATTTGCCAAGCTGAAGGATGGGAATTGTGCTCGTCTGATGTAGAGTAGTGGTTGTTTATATAATCACTGGCCATGACTCTGCATTTCCCCTTGTCTCATCTCTAATCATAGTCCATCATCTTTTCTTTCATTGTGCTCCCCCAGATCCTCCTCTCTCCCTCCCAAGCTGAAGCAAAGGATGTTTGATGCACAGTAGACGTTGGTTATATTATCACCGGCCATGACTGCCTTTCGACTCCATACATCTCTCAACATAGTCTCAAATCCTTTCTTTCTTTGTGGTCCCTGCTGTCAAAACTCAGTTTGGTTTCTCAGTAACATGGTGTTTCTGTTCAGACAGGGAGGGATGGAAGAACTTTTTCTTTTCAATTCTGAAACACAGGACTAAATGTCTTGGATAGTCTGGAAGTTGGTTTATTTGGATTCAGCTCATCATGAAAAGCACCCTCCTCAGACCCTCCCAGCTGTTCACAGATAAATGGAAATGCCATTAACATCTCACACAATGTTTTACTCTCAAGCAAATAAAGTTTTTTACAAAGAGAAAAAGCTAGAACATTTCAAGACATCATTTTGTGTTTACACATAAAAGCCAGATGAAACATATTACTAGGTAGGTAGATTTATTTTCTCACACTACAACAGGTTATAGAGTCACCTGAATAACATATTTCAATAAATTCAACCTCTATTGTTTCAATAATTGTATTCAAGCTTTAAAACTGTTTCAATGATATTCATTTAAGCAAGCACTGTTTCATATTTGTAATATTTGTGAAATCTAGCCTTAGGGAAGGAATAGGATTTCAGTCAGACACATGGTGGGGTATACCCCATTTCTCTGCACTTGTCCCTTTTATCCTATTGATAGTTTCCAGTAGTCTACCACCCATTATCTTCATCCCAGAGCTATTTTCCATTATGGTGTATCCCACATAGCCTCAGGCGTTCAGCTCCACTGGGATTCTAGTCTTTTCAATATACTTTGTGATTCATGGGAATGTGCAAAACGTTTTTTAAGAAAGAAACACTCAAAAGCTTTTCTGTGTGCCCCAGTGCAAAATATGGGGACCATTGCTATGACTTAGAATCCTGTCTGGGATTAAAAGAGGAATACAAATTCATTATTCTAACATCTTCCACGTAATCCAAGACCAGAAGACATCTAAAGTTGAAATGCACACAAGCTGATGTTAAAAATTGACAGTCAAATGTTACATTTCTTTCATATATCTCTGTGTGCAATATAACCAGCAACAAACGTCAGATTAATCAGTCACATGGTTTAAAAGAGACACGAGCTGCAATAATAAATACAATACCAAAGTGAAATGCAGATGGAAGCAGTGGAGAAGCTGTATTTCTTCACCAATGCATCACTCAGGGCTGGAGGCAAATGAGAGATTTTTCAGACCTAATCCCTCACCAAGCTAACTGAAGGATTTACTGAGGGGAGAAAGACACTCTTGCATTGAAAAATAACCCATTCTCTATCGGTATCCTCCCATTGCTTTGCTCATGAAGGATGCTACACAATTAACTGTTGGTTGGATACAAAAGGAGCTTGAATGGCCGTAAAGTAATATTGCAAATATTGCAAAGTACACCACTAGTAAATATAAATATCAATTTAAACATAATCATAACTTCACTAGCATAATTTAAATATTACACTTCAACTGCAACTGGTTAAATACCATTAAAAAAGTATGTAGGGACTAGATTTTTAAAAAGATGAGATGTGGTTACACTAAAGAACTGTGACCAATGACTTATTCTGAATGCCATTCTGTCAGTGAATATTCAGTCCGTTAATAAAAAGATGTGGCCTTAGAAATCAACCAGTGTAGGACCTGAGAAGAACTAGTGATTGTGATTGTTAAGTTTCTTGAATATAATCGTCTGTACTTTGCAGAATATTCTTCTCATTATATATAAAGGGCTAAAGCACAGCAGCAAATCATCACAGAAGGAGTTCAAGCTCAACATCACAGGTATCAAAGTGACTGCATATCTCTCACTTACACTCAGTGGGGTTGATGTACATTTTGAATTCATTGTAATTTTACAATTTTTTATGAACTAGCCACAAACTTTGAAAAAGATAGGGTGTATAATAATACTAATTAACACGTTATTCCATGTTAATAATTATATTGGATAACTGAATATTGGATAAACTTGAACGAGTGTATTACATATACAGTGAAATTCAGTGATAGACACTTTTCATTCTGACCCCCAAAACCAGGCATTATAAAAACCATCAAGCGCGCGATTATGGACAGATGTGATGTGATATAAAAACTTTCTTTGAACATGAAGCCAGTTCTGAGGTTTAAATGTCTGAACTACACTGCAGACTGGAGTCTCTGTTAACAGTGACAGACATACGCTCTACTCCTTGATTAAATGTCTGTATCCTTACTGCCCTGCAATACTATAAACTATGATGAACTGGCCATGGGTCACATCTCTCTCATCCAGGCACCGTCTCTCCCTTGTCATCTCCTGTAATTCTCATGCATTAGTTCCTATTGATGACTGTGTGGCTGCTTTGCCATCCAGTATGGTGGTTTTAAACTTGGCTGTCTGCTCCACTATAAAACGTTCTCAAATTGTTGTAATTTGTTGTTAATATAACTAATAACTAATATATATGAATTTTCCTGTGGATTCAAATGAATACAACAAACACAAATATCGTGCATCTTTTAGTATGACATCATTATATAGACAGATTGTCTCTCAGCGTCCCTGTGTAGGGGAAACTGCACTTACAAAAAAAAAGCCCTATAGTATTACTATAAAGCAGGGACGTCACTAGGATTGAAAGACAGGGTACGTGAAACGTGTGCAAAATCTTTGCATTGCATCTTTTGTTACTGTATTAGAACTAGAGTTATGTCAACAACCAGGGAAGAAGCCAAGATGTTAACAAATAAAAAATAAAAAACTTCAGTTTCCTCCTCCAGGATTTATATTATATATATATATATATATAATCTCAAGACAACAACATGTGATGTTTTTAACACAGTTTTATAGAATTTGTCATTGCTTATTGCTTATATGCTATTTTAAAAGTGCTAAGTTCAATGTTTTGCTCTAAACTGCATTTCATTGTATTTGTATACAATGACAGCAGAGCCTCCCTGTGGCCTTTTATTGTGACCAGCCTAAGGCACACCTGTGCAATACCCATGCTGTCTGATCAGCATCTTGATATGCCACACCTGTGAGGTGGATGGATTATCTCGGTAAGGAGAAGTGCTCACTAATACAGATTTTGACAGATTTGAGAACAATATTTGAGAGAAATATGCCATTTGTGTACATAGAGAAAGTCTTAGATCTTTGAGTTCAGCTCATGAAGAATGCGGGCAAAAGCTAAAGTGTTGCCTTTATAATTTTGTTCAGTGTATATATACGCAGGTATATATGTAGTAAAATGTTCAAATTTATTTTGGACACCTTATTAATTTTGTCCATAAAAGTGGTCCCAGCTGTTTTCCAGTTGTAGTCTACCCACCTTGTGTTTTGTATCTAAAATGAAGCAATAAGTTACTAGAGTGGATATTTGAGCAGCACACAGTAAAAACAATTATTTGGGTCCGCACAGGTTAGCACATTACCCACAATGCTGGGCTAGAGTGGGATGTTATAACAACTACTGAAAACAAAGAGGCCTCATAGTGCTGTGAACACAGGCGCAGGTTGTCCACTAATCAGAAGGTCGGTGGTTCATGGTTTCAGCTCATTCAGTCTACATGTCAAAGTGTCCTTGGGTAAGATACTGAACCCCGAATATGAGTGTGTGTGTGTGTGTGTAAATGTGTCTCCTTCTGATGAGCAGCATGGCAGCATCTACCATCAGTGTTTGAATGTGTGCAAATGGGTGAATGTGACATGTAGTGTAAAGCCCTTTGAGTGGGAGACAAGACTAGAAATGCGCTTTATAAGTGCAAATTCATTTACTATTTACCATTTGGTATACCTTGTATTTTATTCTACATTATACAGTGTCTTCTTTGGACTATTCCAAACCTCAAATCTTAATTTACATGGTTCCTGTCTTGTGAGTCATTCTAGTTGCAGAGGCATGACTTCAGAGAGGCACCAAGGAAAAGAAATGACAACATTAGCGAATAATGGAGACGGAGTAAGTAGAGAGAAGACAGGCAAATGGATAGAAACATGTGCACACACACTCCCAACACCCCTTTTCCTCCCTCTTTACATTCTAATCAGAGGGAGGCTTTGTCCTGAACTCTCCCACATTGTCAGAAACTTTCCTTCTGACTGACAAGCTAATCCACAAGACATGGCCATTGCAGATTTCACACCAAATCTCGACAGCAAAACACAAAACTTCCACCCCACAAATGTGCAAATACGGTTGAGGCTTTCTAATCCTGATAAAGAAAAAAATAAACAAATTGAGTTATTTATCTAGCAATAGCACAACATATACAGTATTCCCTATTTAATACAGGATGTTAAGGGGGGAGAGAGAGAACTGGCGTCAAATGGAAAGGATTAGAGAGATGCAACCTTAAACAGATGTATAGGGTTTTACTTCCCTGAACAGTGATTTCTTTCTATCAGAGGTGTACTTAAATTGCCATGTATTAAAGCAATATTTCAATATATGATAGCCCACAAGTTACAAAGTAATGTCAGTTGATTTATGAAAAATATGTGAACATAATATATGAAACAATCTGCATTGGAAACAAATTTAATTACTTCAACCAGTATTATTCATAATTCACCTGCATTCATTATTCACTTACATTTAAGAATATGTGGTTTTAAAAAACATTATTTCGTTTTAATTCCTATTTTAGTTAGTTTAGGAAAGGTTACTATGGTAACAAAGGCAATGCTTTTGTTCCGATGCGTTTGTTAAATGTAAGCCATGAGCCATAATAGTTTTTGGTGCAGATCTGATTTGTAAAGGATTTGTTCACACACTGCGATGGGTATTTATACACATTTTCACCCTCTTCCCGTGTATATCTGTACATATGGCTGTGTATCACTATGTATTTTGATGCAGATCTAAATACCAATTTCAGATCGAACAAAATGTTCTATTAATATAAATTTTGAAGATTGTTTGGCGTATTATACACTGTAGAAACAACCATGCCCATCTGTAGTAGATGTGTAGTACTAACAAAGAGAGACTAGTGTAACCTCACACAGTACAGAACTGACTCAAAGCAAAATAATGTTTCAGACGGAGGTCAGGGAGAGCTAATAACTTGAGAAATGAATGGGTGTTCTCCTCTTCTGCCAGTGTCATCATAGCACTGAGAGTTAAAGTTAGAGAGTGGGGTAAAGGCAATGGTTGACATATATCAGGGCTCTCGGACAAGGTTCAACAAGGTCGGACAGAAATAAACACAGAGAGACAGGAAGAAACTGTGAGACAGAACACAGACGGAAAGTAGAGATGAAGAAAATCCTTCCTTTAATTGAATGTAAAGCTAATAAATGAAGTCATTTCTTACACTTTGAGAATGTCATAAAACAACATAGCAGTTGGTCTTTTTTTAAAAAAAAAAGGGAAGAGCAATGATCTGCTTCAGCAGGGGAGAGCAAAATATAACTGATTCCAAACAGTTGAAATGTGACGTAGGCTAATTAGGAAGAGATGATTGTCTGTCTGATAAGAGCCGACTGGGGAGAGCAAGGAGTGAGAGAAGGCAAAAAGACAGTGAAGGACAACAATTTGTTGATGGTCAGAAAGATACAGGTGACAATGGGTGGAGCAGCTATCAAGCACACGAGATTATACAACCCAATCTGTTCTGTGAAGAGCAGCAATAAAAAAGGTTTTGAAAGGTCAAACATAACTTGAAATGCCGCTCCACTTACCAAAGGCAACCTAAACAGAAAGACGTGGATTGTTTAGTTAAATGTGGGGTATGTGATTCCAATCCAAAACAGGTCTTTTTGTCAAATTCATCTTATATCTCCTCACGGCCGGTCAGCTGTCCGTGTTTCCTGTCAGCTGTTTGTATACACAGCCCTGGTGCATGTTAGCTTTGCATCAGTAACTGTAGCGACTGCTTGCTAACCTACAACTTAGCTAACATGAGTTACTTGCTGTGTCATTGTTCGCTCTTTATTATGGTCTTTCTCATGATACTTCTCCAGAATCGCATATCCCTCTTTTACGTTTATAAGGTGACTTGATTTAAATAGATCATTTATTTCCATTCTACTTGCATTTCCTCCTGTGGGTTTCAGGTGATTGACAGGAAGCAACGTGTAACATAATACAGCACTAATATGAAAACACTCAACTGAGGCACAATGGAATATTGAAAAAAAACTTAAACTAGACTAGATCAAATGAAGGCTTCATGTTTGCTGTGATGGATTATCTGGCTCTGTCTATTTTTAAGTCTGTGGAACTTGTTTTTTTTCTCAATATACAAGGATGAATGGCAGAAAATGGCTTCTTATGAAGGGAATAAAATGGGCCCTGATATCTCTGGCTCTGCTTACTGTGTGCAGACAGCTAGAGGAAGTAAGCAGACCACTGACAAAAACATTGATTATCCTTCACACATTAAATGCATTGCACCTGTGTGGTAGAGTGAGCTTTTCAAACACAATTTAAATGCTAACACCAGTTTACAATATGAATATTTTAAATCAGAAAAACATGGCAGGTACTTCATAACTGACATAGGGCAGCTGTGGCTCAGCAGGTAGAGCAGATCAGTGTTGGACTGGTGATCTGGCATACCGGGCGTTTTCCTGGTGGGCCACCGCACCTTGGGGGACGGTACGGCAATTGCTAGCAAATGGCCCATAAAGCAGGGACAATTGGTTTATATTCTATAACGACACAAGGCTGGCCCAGTAACAACTCTTACTACCCGTCCCCCTTTGTCCTTTCAGGGTCTTGTGTCAGACACCCTGGCTCAGAGCGAAACATCTATAGCAACAGCGGTAAGTGCTACAGGTGGAAGAAGGAGAGGTGGCTGGCCATGTGAGGAGCAAGCGTGTGACAGGGAAGAGAGTGAGCAGGAGGAGAATGTAGTTGAAGATGTAAGCAGGGAGTAGCATGTAGGGAAACGGGGGCTCTCAGGGAAGCGCAAGGAGGTAGTGTGTCATCATGACGATGATGAATGATGATTAATTCAATTAATGATGCCGGCAATAATAAAAGAATAACATAGTCATAATGCTATCACACAGTGAGATTGTCAGTCAATGCCAAATAGTGTAGCAATGTTAACGATGGCAAAGGGTTCCCTTAACAAAGATGTGCGGAAATGCAGTACAACAGGCTACATCTGCAGCTCTGTGCTAAATGTATGCCAGCTTATTCATTAGTTATGATGATGATGATGATGATGAACTATGATGACATATAGGGTATGGTTATTACTCTCTGTGTGCTAATGTAGCCTACTCCAGACCTTTTTCCACCTACAGTATGCGCTTGTGTTTGGCGCTGCTGTCCAGTAAGCATGCACATTCACATGGTTGGCGCCTGAGCACCAGTGTCCATGCAGAGAGGTCAACTGTAGTTCAAACACAGCAAACAAACAATCACACCCTTGATTTCATTGCCCTATCATATACACATGTATGTTGCTCCTCTCTTAACATTTATATGAAACGAAAAGCTGATCTGTTCAAACACTTTAAGCAATAGTCATCGTCAATATTTTTATACTCGAACTCTGTATGAACTGAATAGTTAGTTAGAATCTAAAGAAATAAGATGGAACAGCTCCATGCATTCATTGAATAAACAACTATATGGTCATTACCAGTATGGTGTTGTTTAAATTGTATAGCTTTTTGCACACCTTTGTCAGGGAATTCCAACTATTCTGGATCTGGATTTCTAATCATGTTAATACCCCATTTAATTGGAATCATCTCTCTCTCTGTCCCTATGTCTTTGTCTAGTCAAGCCAGGTTGTTGAGGTAGCAGTGGAGGTGAAGAACAGGGAGGAACAAAAAGCTGTAGACTATTTGATTATGGATACCGTGTACTCGACAGCCACGGAGTCAGTCGAGGGAATGTGAATACACTGTTCCTCAGCTTTGTAGGGTTTTGGGGGAGCAGTAGAGTATGCACATTTAAGGGGACCACAGGGATGGTTTACTGGTGGGTGGTGTGTGATTGTGGGGGGGCTAGTCTGGGCCAAAAATGCCAGTGCCGAATTTTTTGTCCCAATCCAGCACCTGGAGCTGGTGGTCCATTATCAGATTGGTTGGTGGTTTGCTCCTCCAGTCTGCATGTGTCCTTTGGCAAGATACTGAACCCCAAACCTGAGTGTGCGTGTGTGAATGTGCCTCCTTCTGATGAGCAGCATGGCGGCTTCTGCCATCAGAGTATGAATGTGTGTGAATAGGGTGAATGTGGCACCTATTATAAAGCGCTTTGAGTGGTTTGAAGGCTAGAAAGGTGCTCCATAAGTACAGTCCATTTACCATTTACATATTGCTTGTGTGTGTGTGTGTGTGTGTGTGTGTGTGTATGTGTGTGTGTGCGCGTGTTTGTGTGTATGTGTAAAATAGGGAATGAGTGTATCTTTCACAAATCAAGCGTTGGTCTGGCATGGCTGCCTTCCTGTCCATTAGGGCTCTCCAGCCTAGCAGACTTAATGACATTTGATTTTCAACTTGCCTCATTTTTCACTACATTAAACACTGATTTTAAACTCCATTGAAGTTTGTATTAATATCATTCACGTGTCACTGCAATTAAATTCTAAAGTAATGACTAGTGCTCAGTTAACTAACAGGTTCATTTAAAAGAGGAGGGGAAGCATTTTCATGTTTCTATTCAAGATTTGCCATGGCAGAGGAGTGAACTGAACAAATAAAAGGCAGTCCAGTACGTCACGTTTTCAACCTTTATCTGATCGGGCCCTAAGGACACTCTCAGTGGGGCATTTCTGCCTTTTCTGCAGCAAAATGACTTTCTCCCTCAATACTGATTTAAAAGACACAGCTCTAGCAACCCTTGCTCTTTGATGAGAGGCTGAAACCAACAAAAATATAGTGATGTTGTTTTAGATTCTCTACAATTACATTGCAATCTACCTATCATGTAAGTACCTCCATGTGTCATCATATTCATGGTTCGAATTACGGGGGGGAGGGTTGGGGAGATTTGACCCCCATAATTAAGGCTTGCCCCCCCCCCCCC
>NC_060161.1:11203315-11222301 GCF_021292245.1 Micropterus dolomieu
ATAAAATTAAATAAATAAAACTGTAAAAGTGTGTATGTGTGTTAAATATATTAAAAATAAAAACAAATCAATAATACTGCAAACTTGTGTGTGTGTGTGTGTGTGTAAATGTGTCTCCTTCTGATGAGCAGCATGGCAGCATCTACCATCAGTGTTTGAATGTGTGCAAATGGGTGAATGTGACATGTAGTGTAAAGCCCTTTGAGTGGGAGACAAGACTAGAAATGCGCTTTATAAGTGCAAATTCATTTACTATTTACCATTTGGTATACCTTGTATTTTATTCTACATTATACAGTGTCTTCTTTGGACTATTCCAAACCTCAAATCTTAATTTACATGGTTCCTGTCTTGTGAGTCATTCTAGTTGCAGAGGCATGACTTCAGAGAGGCACCAAGGAAAAGAAATGACAACATTAGCGAATAATGGAGACGGAGTAAGTAGAGAGAAGACAGGCAAATGGATAGAAACATGTGCACACACACTCCCAACACCCCTTTTCCTCCCTCTTTACATTCTAATCAGAGGGAGGCTTTGTCCTGAACTCTCCCACATTGTCAGAAACTTTCCTTCTGACTGACAAGCTAATCCACAAGACATGGCCATTGCAGATTTCACACCAAATCTCGACAGCAAAACACAAAACTTCCACCCCACAAATGTGCAAATACGGTTGAGGCTTTCTAATCCTGATAAAGAAAAAAATAAACAAATTGAGTTATTTATCTAGCAATAGCACAACATATACAGTATTCCCTATTTAATACAGGATGTTAAGGGGGGAGAGAGAGAACTGGCGTCAAATGGAAAGGATTAGAGAGATGCAACCTTAAACAGATGTATAGGGTTTTACTTCCCTGAACAGTGATTTCTTTCTATCAGAGGTGTACTTAAATTGCCATGTATTAAAGCAATATTTCAATATATGATAGCCCACAAGTTACAAAGTAATGTCAGTTGATTTATGAAAAATATGTGAACATAATATATGAAACAATCTGCATTGGAAACAAATTTAATTACTTCAACCAGTATTATTCATAATTCACCTGCATTCATTATTCACTTACATTTAAGAATATGTGGTTTTAAAAAACATTATTTCGTTTTAATTCCTATTTTAGTTAGTTTAGGAAAGGTTACTATGGTAACAAAGGCAATGCTTTTGTTCCGATGCGTTTGTTAAATGTAAGCCATGAGCCATAATAGTTTTTGGTGCAGATCTGATTTGTAAAGGATTTGTTCACACACTGCGATGGGTATTTATACACATTTTCACCCTCTTCCCGTGTATATCTGTACATATGGCTGTGTATCACTATGTATTTTGATGCAGATCTAAATACCAATTTCAGATCGAACAAAATGTTCTATTAATATAAATTTTGAAGATTGTTTGGCGTATTATACACTGTAGAAACAACCATGCCCATCTGTAGTAGATGTGTAGTACTAACAAAGAGAGACTAGTGTAACCTCACACAGTACAGAACTGACTCAAAGCAAAATAATGTTTCAGACGGAGGTCAGGGAGAGCTAATAACTTGAGAAATGAATGGGTGTTCTCCTCTTCTGCCAGTGTCATCATAGCACTGAGAGTTAAAGTTAGAGAGTGGGGTAAAGGCAATGGTTGACATATATCAGGGCTCTCGGACAAGGTTCAACAAGGTCGGACAGAAATAAACACAGAGAGACAGGAAGAAACTGTGAGACAGAACACAGACGGAAAGTAGAGATGAAGAAAATCCTTCCTTTAATTGAATGTAAAGCTAATAAATGAAGTCATTTCTTACACTTTGAGAATGTCATAAAACAACATAGCAGTTGGTCTTTTTTTAAAAAAAAAAGGGAAGAGCAATGATCTGCTTCAGCAGGGGAGAGCAAAATATAACTGATTCCAAACAGTTGAAATGTGACGTAGGCTAATTAGGAAGAGATGATTGTCTGTCTGATAAGAGCCGACTGGGGAGAGCAAGGAGTGAGAGAAGGCAAAAAGACAGTGAAGGACAACAATTTGTTGATGGTCAGAAAGATACAGGTGACAATGGGTGGAGCAGCTATCAAGCACACGAGATTATACAACCCAATCTGTTCTGTGAAGAGCAGCAATAAAAAAGGTTTTGAAAGGTCAAACATAACTTGAAATGCCGCTCCACTTACCAAAGGCAACCTAAACAGAAAGACGTGGATTGTTTAGTTAAATGTGGGGTATGTGATTCCAATCCAAAACAGGTCTTTTTGTCAAATTCATCTTATATCTCCTCACGGCCGGTCAGCTGTCCGTGTTTCCTGTCAGCTGTTTGTATACACAGCCCTGGTGCATGTTAGCTTTGCATCAGTAACTGTAGCGACTGCTTGCTAACCTACAACTTAGCTAACATGAGTTACTTGCTGTGTCATTGTTCGCTCTTTATTATGGTCTTTCTCATGATACTTCTCCAGAATCGCATATCCCTCTTTTACGTTTATAAGGTGACTTGATTTAAATAGATCATTTATTTCCATTCTACTTGCATTTCCTCCTGTGGGTTTCAGGTGATTGACAGGAAGCAACGTGTAACATAATACAGCACTAATATGAAAACACTCAACTGAGGCACAATGGAATATTGAAAAAAAACTTAAACTAGACTAGATCAAATGAAGGCTTCATGTTTGCTGTGATGGATTATCTGGCTCTGTCTATTTTTAAGTCTGTGGAACTTGTTTTTTTTCTCAATATACAAGGATGAATGGCAGAAAATGGCTTCTTATGAAGGGAATAAAATGGGCCCTGATATCTCTGGCTCTGCTTACTGTGTGCAGACAGCTAGAGGAAGTAAGCAGACCACTGACAAAAACATTGATTATCCTTCACACATTAAATGCATTGCACCTGTGTGGTAGAGTGAGCTTTTCAAACACAATTTAAATGCTAACACCAGTTTACAATATGAATATTTTAAATCAGAAAAACATGGCAGGTACTTCATAACTGACATAGGGCAGCTGTGGCTCAGCAGGTAGAGCAGATCAGTGTTGGACTGGTGATCTGGCATACCGGGCGTTTTCCTGGTGGGCCACCGCACCTTGGGGGACGGTACGGCAATTGCTAGCAAATGGCCCATAAAGCAGGGACAATTGGTTTATATTCTATAACGACACAAGGCTGGCCCAGTAACAACTCTTACTACCCGTCCCCCTTTGTCCTTTCAGGGTCTTGTGTCAGACACCCTGGCTCAGAGCGAAACATCTATAGCAACAGCGGTAAGTGCTACAGGTGGAAGAAGGAGAGGTGGCTGGCCATGTGAGGAGCAAGCGTGTGACAGGGAAGAGAGTGAGCAGGAGGAGAATGTAGTTGAAGATGTAAGCAGGGAGTAGCATGTAGGGAAACGGGGGCTCTCAGGGAAGCGCAAGGAGGTAGTGTGTCATCATGACGATGATGAATGATGATTAATTCAATTAATGATGCCGGCAATAATAAAAGAATAACATAGTCATAATGCTATCACACAGTGAGATTGTCAGTCAATGCCAAATAGTGTAGCAATGTTAACGATGGCAAAGGGTTCCCTTAACAAAGATGTGCGGAAATGCAGTACAACAGGCTACATCTGCAGCTCTGTGCTAAATGTATGCCAGCTTATTCATTAGTTATGATGATGATGATGATGATGAACTATGATGACATATAGGGTATGGTTATTACTCTCTGTGTGCTAATGTAGCCTACTCCAGACCTTTTTCCACCTACAGTATGCGCTTGTGTTTGGCGCTGCTGTCCAGTAAGCATGCACATTCACATGGTTGGCGCCTGAGCACCAGTGTCCATGCAGAGAGGTCAACTGTAGTTCAAACACAGCAAACAAACAATCACACCCTTGATTTCATTGCCCTATCATATACACATGTATGTTGCTCCTCTCTTAACATTTATATGAAACGAAAAGCTGATCTGTTCAAACACTTTAAGCAATAGTCATCGTCAATATTTTTATACTCGAACTCTGTATGAACTGAATAGTTAGTTAGAATCTAAAGAAATAAGATGGAACAGCTCCATGCATTCATTGAATAAACAACTATATGGTCATTACCAGTATGGTGTTGTTTAAATTGTATAGCTTTTTGCACACCTTTGTCAGGGAATTCCAACTATTCTGGATCTGGATTTCTAATCATGTTAATACCCCATTTAATTGGAATCATCTCTCTCTCTGTCCCTATGTCTTTGTCTAGTCAAGCCAGGTTGTTGAGGTAGCAGTGGAGGTGAAGAACAGGGAGGAACAAAAAGCTGTAGACTATTTGATTATGGATACCGTGTACTCGACAGCCACGGAGTCAGTCGAGGGAATGTGAATACACTGTTCCTCAGCTTTGTAGGGTTTTGGGGGAGCAGTAGAGTATGCACATTTAAGGGGACCACAGGGATGGTTTACTGGTGGGTGGTGTGTGATTGTGGGGGGGCTAGTCTGGGCCAAAAATGCCAGTGCCGAATTTTTTGTCCCAATCCAGCACCTGGAGCTGGTGGTCCATTATCAGATTGGTTGGTGGTTTGCTCCTCCAGTCTGCATGTGTCCTTTGGCAAGATACTGAACCCCAAACCTGAGTGTGCGTGTGTGAATGTGCCTCCTTCTGATGAGCAGCATGGCGGCTTCTGCCATCAGAGTATGAATGTGTGTGAATAGGGTGAATGTGGCACCTATTATAAAGCGCTTTGAGTGGTTTGAAGGCTAGAAAGGTGCTCCATAAGTACAGTCCATTTACCATTTACATATTGCTTGTGTGTGTGTGTGTGTGTGTGTGTGTGTGTATGTGTGTGTGTGCGCGTGTTTGTGTGTATGTGTAAAATAGGGAATGAGTGTATCTTTCACAAATCAAGCGTTGGTCTGGCATGGCTGCCTTCCTGTCCATTAGGGCTCTCCAGCCTAGCAGACTTAATGACATTTGATTTTCAACTTGCCTCATTTTTCACTACATTAAACACTGATTTTAAACTCCATTGAAGTTTGTATTAATATCATTCACGTGTCACTGCAATTAAATTCTAAAGTAATGACTAGTGCTCAGTTAACTAACAGGTTCATTTAAAAGAGGAGGGGAAGCATTTTCATGTTTCTATTCAAGATTTGCCATGGCAGAGGAGTGAACTGAACAAATAAAAGGCAGTCCAGTACGTCACGTTTTCAACCTTTATCTGATCGGGCCCTAAGGACACTCTCAGTGGGGCATTTCTGCCTTTTCTGCAGCAAAATGACTTTCTCCCTCAATACTGATTTAAAAGACACAGCTCTAGCAACCCTTGCTCTTTGATGAGAGGCTGAAACCAACAAAAATATAGTGATGTTGTTTTAGATTCTCTACAATTACATTGCAATCTACCTATCATGTAAGTACCTCCATGTGTCATCATATTCATGGTTCGAATTACGGGGGGGAGGGTTGGGGAGATTTGACCCCCATAATTAAGGCTTGCCCCCCCCCCCCCAAAAGAGGCAAAAACAACTGTGCTCATGCCTTATATTCAAGAATCTTGAAATACGATTTCTGACTCTCCTAAAATGGACCATACCATTTCCTAACCTTGACGTTAGTTGGACATCTTGTCTCCAGTTCAGTGTATCACATGCGAATGGAGAGACTGTAGTTTAATGTCAATAATTAGCTATATAGCTTCTTTAATACACTGAACTCTCCTACCTTTTTCGTAATTAGCATTTATTTTACTTTAAACGAGCTATGTGATGTTAGCTAGCTGATAGCCCACCCTGTCATTTCATTACCACTATATCATTTCATACATTATGTAATGGTCTGCTAACACTAGTGCTGAGTGGCGGTTCTAGACCAATTTTATTAAGGGGCCAGGCTGAGGCCAGTTCAATCCGGGACAAAAGAGATAAAGGCAATGTTCAAGCTTTCAAAATGTCTTGTTTAGTATATAATGTAATGTTTTAGTAACTTCCAGTTATTTGTTTCAGTAACAGGATCTTTTCAGTAACTTAGTTATAGTTTTATTAAATTACATTATACAAAAAAAACAACTTTCCTGTTAACTTTAGATCAAGTTACAGAACATTGTTTGATGCAACACTTCTTTGTAAGGCTTAATGAACAGTAGAAGCTCTAGTGTACTAGACATTCTCTGGATCCCAGTTTGTATTTTGTATCCCACTATAACTTTTGTTAGGAAACAACAAACTTCTCCATATTCACCCGTTATTAGTCCTGAAGTGAAGTATACACAAAATTAAATACTTAGGCCATCATCTATGCTTTATAAAGGGGGGATACGTTTTATGGCAGGTTGAAAATACAGTCTGAAATAATTGCTTGGAAAATAGAAACTTCTCCATATTCACTTCTGTTATTATTCCTGATGTGAAGTACAAACAAAATTAAATAACTGATAGTAGGGCTTCATCTGTGCTTTATAAAGGGGGATATATATTTAGGCAGACTGCATGTCCAGCCTGGTAGGACCAGTAGGCTACTGTTATCGCTTTTTCTGTATGAAAAGTGCTGTTTAAATGCAATGCATTATTAAATTGTTATGATAATAATTTACCCTTCCAGCAATATCCAAAGGCTATCCATGCAATGAAAACATGGAGTACAAGGACAAAATATTGTCTACAATGCTGCATTCAGTTTAATGTACATTTTGTCGCAAGGAAGATCGCAAGGAACCAGGACACAGAGATGGGCCGGACATTTTCTCACGAGTTGTGATCATAAGGATTTTATTGACACACTTGTATTGGTAATCCTTATTGGTTCAGTTCTTTATCGACACTCTTATCAGTCTTATTTATTACTAAATGATTGCATATATTATTAAAAAAAATAATTTAACATTTTTTATTAACTACATGTTGTTTCTAGAGCAGCAACAGGATTTACAACATCAACATACTGAGTGAAGTTTAGAAAGAATGAACAGCTAAGTCCCTCCTGTCCTCCTCCTCCCTCTGCTGCTGCTGGAAGAGAGGAGGGTCTGTCTCAGCCACCTGGTGAGTTTATAATGTGCCATATTTTAATGTAAGTGGCAATTACGTTTGACCCCAAATAGTCGAAGATTTGATGCTTCGATGGGCGGAGCCTGATTCGACTGTCAATTTCACAGTCAAAGCTTCGCAGCGAAACAAGGCTCATGCCATTTTGGCGATATGGGGGTGGTCAACGTCTGATTTTACATAGATTTATGATTGTCATGATTGTCTGGTGTGTGTCTGGCTTTCTGGCAGTTTTGCACTAGAATAGTGACCTCTGACTACAAAAGTTGTGTGGTATGGGCCGCCCATCAACTGATGTATTGAATTTGATTCATCATCATCTACAGACTGCACAAAGTTAAATAAGCAAGGATATTGTAAGCATTGTAAGATTTTAGTTTACTAAAATCTAAACTAAAAAGTCCACACCTGCGCTGTACTGGGTTGGTTTTTTTTGACCCGGAAAGAGAGTCCACAACCCTGGTTGTGACTGTATAATTCGCACCCTGATCATATCATCTGTAATTAAACAGTTATCAGTAGAGATTAGATACGTCCATGACCAAAGAGCAGATCTGCAAGCTGTATTTTAAGAGTACTTTTAGTTTGGACACATTAGGTCATCTAAAACTTTTCAGGATTTCAGGAGTGCATTGGTTTAAAAAAATATATTGATAAAACAAACTGAAGGTGACATGTATTCTCCCTTACTATTTTCTCGACATATCTGACTTTTTATTAAAATTTGAAATGAGTTCTTGTCCTCCAGCTAATCCCTGTTCAAGATGACCTAAAGAGATTGGCTTCTATTGCTCCTGAAATCTCTGACTATCATCATGAACTCATCAAATGACATGAAGAGATCATGTTTCTTTGTCCCCCACTATCAAATCCTCTTTCAGATTATTTCTTCCAGTGAGTAAAACACAGGTTAGATTATTTTACAAATACACAAGCATGCAAGGTTCAGATTGTTGAAGAGCATTTTTTTTATTATCAGCGTCGACCTGCCACAGGATGTTATATACTTCACTCTAATTTAATGCTGAATTACTGTATGCTCAGTGCAGAAATTATCTAAATGTGAAGGTCTTAGAGTGCTTTGAGCTAACTATTCTTGACACTTTCATGATGTACTGGCACAACGGAAGCCCAGAAAATAGCTATTTGTGGTACAAATTCAAACTGTGAGTCTTCAAGCAACTGCTATGAAGCACAGAAGTAAATTCCAGTCAAACTGAGACAATTTGCTCTTACAGAGCTCTACAACAGGCCTGTAATAAAGCAAAATTGACAAGTATTGACTGCACAACTGGCCTAAAATGAGAAACAGAGACGGGATGAATTCATTGGCAGGTCAAGACAGCCTGCCAGCATAATGTCTGTGAAGTCACTGCCTATTTGAAGCCACTTTCTGAGACAACAGCGGTGATTAGACATCAGCTGTAAGTATGTCTGCCACACTTTAGAGATTTACTTTTTAAGTCTCATTTAAGTTTCTATGAGACTGGTGAAAAATCAACATCAAACATCTGGCCTTAACATCTCAAGTATTTACCTCTATGACAAAGATACACTGCAAAGTTGTTTCTATGTGTAGCTCTAACCACAGAGCGTCATGCTAATGGTGCCGGGGCTTTGAGATTTGTTTCCTACCAGGGTCCACAGCAAAGCAACGACACATCAACACACATTAAGTGACATGTTTGCAGCTCCATTTCTCTACCAGACCCCTGACTAAGTGGGCTGATGTATGCTGCTCCTCTGAACATGTGCGCTTTTATGATCTAATGATGCATTCTCTCATGTTTAATTATTTTTATTAATGAATAGGTCTCTATGAATCACTAGAGGCATGGTGCAAAAAACTACAATGTGTCATTAAACAAGGCAAATAGAATTTTTTATCTGTCACTCTGCATTAAATCCTGTATTTAAAAATGTAGTTGTATGGAACATGCATGTGTCATAAGATTTTTTTTGTCATGTAATTGCTTCAGGAAGGTCAGGAGAGGAATGGTGTGGGATGGGAGCAGGTGGTCTGACAGTTCATCGATGATAGCAGCACATTAGTATCGACATCAAGAACTCACTGGGGAGAGCAAATCTTATCTTTGCAAAGCTAGGAAGACAGGGGAGATGGCAGTGAGGGGGGGAGATAATGGGAAAAGAGAGGAGTGGGAGTGAGGCAAGTATGGGGGAGGGGGGGGGTAAGATATGAGATGTAAGAAACCTTGGCAGAGGGCTTATCTCTTATGTGAAATAAGAAGAGGGATGAGACTGAGGTCTGTTGTTCAAGGGTGGGGCACAGAATAGAAATCTGCACAATTCGATGAAACCTCAATCTGTGCAGCTAAAACTTAGAAACTTGTGAAAATGGTCAAAGTTTCTGGTGGTGTGTGCAATTGGCCTAACGTATAGAACATAACAAGACAACATAGACAACTGACTTCATGCACATACAACTCCAGGACAGCTACAATGGAGTTTCAAACCATCACAGTTTAAAAAAAAAAGAGAAAAAAGTGGATTATGTTTTTTTGAGCGTGGATAAAAGCGCCAGTGTTTGCCCCATTGCTACTCATCACGAAGATTATCTGCCATACGTGACCTTGCATTACGAGACAGTGAAAGAACACATTGGTGTGTCAGAAAAAAAACATCTGGCTGCACAGTGTACAGTTTAAGATAATAATAAGATGACCAGTCATTTTACCAGTGAGCTCGTAATTTCGAAGTCTCTGTAAGACAAATAAGCAAGTAAGACTTATAAACACTGTGTGCCTCATCTTTCAAACAACCGCTTTATTTAGAATATTCTTTTAAATGATCTACAGTAAGTTAGGGCTGGGCAATAAAACAATAATGATAATTAGCACAATATAATTTTAACAACAATACAGCAAATGTTCAATATATCGTTAATAAATGTTTGATTCATTTGAATCACGAATGAATTAGCACTCATTATTGTTGAGGAAAAGAGACTGAAAAAAGATTGACTAATCATATTTGTTGAAAAAAGATTTTATCAGAATCACTGAATATTCTACCTCAGATTTGCGCAGTGATTCACGGTTTGGCATCAGGTGTTTGTCATGTCCTAGACATAAGGAATAGTTTAAAACCACAGTAACCATCTGATTTCTTCAACTTTCTTCAACTCAGGAGGAAAAATCAGCCTTTCAATAACGATTTGACATTTATCGTGATAATTAGCAATGTCGAATGTTTTTATCGTGTTTTTGGCCATATCGCTCAGCCCCATAGTAAGTGCAATGAAAGAGTAAGTCTATAAAACTGATTCCCCAATATGATCATATGATCATGATACAATACAGCTGGAAGTCAATAAATGCAACAATTTAGTTATTTTCCAGGTTTTGTTTAATTTTCCAGGCCTAGATGTCAGGCATCATCACGAAACTCGAAAGGGCGAGGAAAGATAATGTATCATACCCAGCATGTGTTCCATGACTCACAGGCAGGGCTTTTGACAAGTGCTAAAAAAAATTTTTGACCTGTTTCAACTCTTGTTTAACTGCAGAGAATGGAGACTTATTCTTGCTCATACTGAGTATCATGTCTTGGTGCTTTCAGTGCCACCTGCTGATATAGACGCCTACACCTCTCCGAAATCTTTAACATTATGAAGGCAGTTGAATCGAAAAATAACCAGAGGACTGTGAAGGAGACACTGTAAGAAGATTTTTTGGCAGGGATTTTGTTTTCCACTTTGGGAAACTCAAGGTATCTCTTTTCTCTCTTTGCACTAGGAAATGGTAAGGTGTCTGAATGGGGGAACTAACAGCCAAAGTATCTCTTAAGTAGTGCTGCTTTGCATTTTAAATGTGTATCGGCTGTCAAAATACTTCCATGAAAAAAAAAATTGAAAGCACGGAGTAGGATAAAACAGTTTGAATATTAGTCTCAGTGGAGGACATGTTAGAATTTGTTGAGAAGACTGCCAGAGAAAATCTGAAGAAGGAAAAAGGAAAACATGCACAACAAGAGGACAAGGCAGCCTGGAAGACCAACAGCATCCAAGATTGAAGGGGGGTGAGGAAAACAAACAAGCTGAGAAGGATGGATAATAAGGGGAGGTGGGGGGGGGGGGTCTCTTAATCTCCTTTCTCTCTCTGGCTATGTTTGTTCTTTGCTGGTTTTGGCCTCAAGTTGCCCGTCGATCCCCTCGTAAATTGCCTGTGTCGATCCAGCCTTACAAGCTTCCACACACTCCCTGAGTCCCTGTTAAAATGGTCACGCCAATAAAAGCCCATTCACATGTAATGAATTGAGAAAGAAGCTAAAGACTAAAGGGGCTGATTTAGTGACAATTGTTGATGATCCTCGATTGAGTTAGGATTGAGCTAGCAAGCCTCCCTAGTCCTACTACATGACTGGTATTGTTGGGGATTTCTAAAAGAAAAACAAAGCTGCCAATTCCCATTCCTTCTCATCTATGTCAGAAATAGACTTCTAGACAATGTACAGTATGACGGGAAACACCTCACCCTAGAGTTACAGCAGACATAATAGAAAAGAAATAAATGATCATAGAATGTCATCTGATGCCAACTGCCTAATTAATATAACACAAGATGTTTCAATTATAGTGGCAGCAGCTCAAACTGTCAGGACCCTGCCTAAGTGAGTGCTTAGAAGAAGAGCCACAGCTCAGTCCTTGCCTTTCTGATAACTGCCTGGTAAAGTCACAGAAAAAATACATGGAAATATATATATATATCGTCACAGTAAGGTAATGGCAGTCAAATCCCGCGGGGTTGCATTGTGAGTGAACTGCTGATGCTGTAATCTCCAGGTAAGCTGTTGCGCTCGCATCCCTGCTCTTCACTTTCTGCCTTGTGCTTGCAAAACTATTAACGTTGAGCATGGGACTCTTGCAAAACACCATAAAACCCCTCACCTCCCCCCAGAGCCGATTACAGCTATGGGGTCAAGAGAAGCTAATGTGACTTTGTCTGGAACTGCCCGGTGTGGCCCCGAGGCCCCTGGATTACATGGACGAAGGGATTCTAAAATAGAAAAGCACACAGTGCAAGAATTAAATACAAAATAGGCAGAAAGAGAAAAACATTCAATTCTTTTGTTTACAAAAGCTAAAGAAAAAGCCAAACCTTATGAAAACAGGTGAAGAGTATTGATTTGTTTCTCCACAGCTTTGAAAGATGATGGGTTATGTACACAGAACTGTGCTGTAGGGAACACCTATCATTTTCCTCTTGAGATTAGCACACAAACTAAGAAATATTATAATAAATGAGTAAATTATATACAGTAACCGACCAGTACTTTAATGTCTAATACATATTATGGACAGGGCTTTGCTAAAGGCCTGTATGGTCAGTATGACTTACAGTGTAAAAGTGAATGTGGAATTTTCATTCTACTGGGGTAAAAACAGCTATTTTCTTTTCTCTGCGACACATTCAGTTCATTCACACCATGTATCAATCTTTTCATCCTTAAAATACATTTCTACTCACTAGTCCTGCCTTGCAGTTTATGGGTTTTGACCATCTGGTCACAGCATGGTATGAAGTACGCTCTCTGAAGGCTGTGCCAATGCACATGTACAAAGGTGTAGGTATAAGTATAGAACATACTGTATACTTAGCTGCCGGATTGTCTAAACGTTTCATAGATTTCCTGGAAAGTCCTATTGGTCCTATTGAAAAATTGGTGCATGATGAAAATTTCTTGCAACAAGAAGTATCAGTGAAGGCATCTTTGGAATTATCCTGAACTTAATTGAGCTACTTACTTGACGGACACACTGGAGACAGCATCACACAAAATGCTGGAAATTGAGGTAGACTCCCACTGCAACGTTACAGTAATATAATAAATAAATCTAAATTTAAAGTTAAGAAGCAAAAAACGCCAGATCCATGATAATCTAGCTGATTGCCTCTGCCTTGCATCACTATCGGTTTTAGAAACAAATTGTTCCACATTTGCTTTGTACTGTTACATCATTTCTTGCAGGCTTAAATCAACAGTATGACATAATACCGGTATTAGCGTGAGTTGGTGAAGTAATGTGGCACAGTACAACTGTAGTATTTTACAATGGATAACCTTAGCAACTGGTCAGTGTAAGCTGGCAAGCTAACTAAAACATAAAATCACAATATATTTCACATGCTTTTCCTGGCCAAAAGAATAAAAGCCAGCTCTGGATCTGTTTTTATATCCAAAACAAAGTGGAGGTCTCTCCCTGATTAACACGCCTTTCAGAATAAAGAGTCAGATCATCTGTCGGGCTTCAGCACACACAACACCTTTATGTTATTATTTATCCTTAAGAGTTGTGTTGTGCTGCGAGCCGGTCATTTTTTAGATTTTGTTATCTGTGGTGTCGCTGTGTGTATAGATCAGAATCAGACAGCAAACAGTTCGGGAGCACGCATGAACGTCACAGCCTAGTTAAACCAATAGACTTAATTTTTACATAAGGTTGCGACCAATAAAAAAGTGATTCATTTCATCAAAAAACTACATATAGCCATTTTAATGGTTTTTGCGTTTAAAGATTTAAAGGGAAAAGAAGCATTTTGTAATGAAGCCCTTTTTTCACTTATTATTAAGTACTGCATCTGCAGTTTTTCTGTTGATGTTGAAGCCCATCTGTCCCTCAAAACTAGGAATATTTACCTGCTGAAAAGCTAAAACTAATTTACATAATGGGCAAGAATAACGTACGAAATTCTGTTCATGTTACACTTAAAGCACATTTAAGTCCATTATAAATGACCTTCTGTATTCACCAACTGCTCTTATCTTGGATAAACCCACCGTCCAGCCGCAGACAAAAAATCTTAAAAGTCAAACTATATGAGCTACTGTTAGTAAAAGGTCACATACATGGAATGTAAGTGGCCACGTCAGCTGCTACATTACAATACTGCAAGTCCAGTATTTATCGGTTGTTCACGTTAAAGAAAGAGTTTAAAAAATAAATAAACAAATCGAAAACAGACAAGCCATTGTCAAAACAACACCTTCACAGTTTCAACACCATTGTCTTGTCAGGTGCAAATGTGTGTCTAACTCACTGCTGTGCCAAAAATGCTGCTGTCTTTGTGAAAATGTGCATTCAGAAAGTAAACAATGCAGTTGGTAGCCTATGTGAAGTTTTTGGAAAACAGCTGGTTGCCTTCCTGCAGGGTGTATGACTGAGTATTGATTTACTATCTCTCGGTATGTGAGTTTGGGTTGACCTACATTATCTCAATGTGTGCTAGTGTGAGTGTCTGTTGAGCTTAAGTAGGTTTCACTGCACACTGCCATAATCCTTCTGCCCACATGACATTTCACATGAGGATCTGAGAAAGGGATAGAGCTATTTTAGAGAAGCATGTCTGGTAATAAGGTTGACGTCTTGTATGGAGATGATATGGGCTGCTACAGATCAGGAACTGAACCTGGCTTGTCTGTGCAACCTCAACCAGATTTCCTTTTACACAGTGAGGCCATTCCAACCAGGCAGTACGATTGGTCAAAGAGTCATTCTAGCCAGACTAATCACAAAATGGTGTAGCCTGACCAGAGTGGCTCGGAAGGTGGTAGGTAAAACAGGAAATGCTTAAGCTGGCCCCTCTCCCAAATTGTCCTGCATGGTGGAACTGAACAAACAAACAAACAATTGTAAGTATTATTACAGGAAAACAATTAAACCAGGTTTAAACTTGCAACCTAATAAAATGGACTTACGACTGTGTGTTTACTTTAACTTATCATATGCTTTGCTGTAGACTGTAACATAATACACAAACACAACACAAACAACCCAGGATAGTAAGTGGTGCACTTTTACACAAGCTAACGTAAATAAACACTGGTATAAACTAGAAGGTGTACTATAGATAATGACCTATATGGGACAGGTGGTGAGCAAACACACTTTGTCGCAATATTGTTTATAAATAAAGAAAATACAATGGATTAAAATGTAAAATATGAGCCAATAATTAAACATGACTATATATGTGGTTATAAATCACTGTGTGCACAATTATTAGGCAAGTGAGTATTTTGACCATATCATCATTTTTTATGCATATTTTCCAACTCCAGGCTGTATGAAGTTGAATGCTTATTGGATATAAGCAAATCAGGTGACGTGTTTAATGAGGGAGGTTGAGGCCCAAGGAGAACAACGCCCTATATCAAGGTGTGTATAATTATAAGGCAGCTTCTTTTCCTTTGACAAAATGGACCAAAAAAGAGATTTAACTGACACTGAAAAGTCAAAAATTGTAAAATGCCTTTCATACAGATGGAATACTCTTGAAATAGCTAAACTTTTGAGGCATGACCAAATGGAAAATCAAATGTTTTGTATTGCATGATATGCTTAAATCCAATAAGTATTCAACTTTACACAGCTTGGAGTTGGAAAATATGCATAAAAATTAAATGGTCAAAATACTCACTTACCTAATAATTGTGCACATATTGTACAGTATATACATACTGTAATGCTGGGCTGTGCTTACTACAGTGCACATAAATATAGTTTTGCAGTAGCAATAACACATGTACATCCATCTATACTTAAATCTGCTTCTCTAAAAACAAGCAATGTTTTCAGTAATCTTCATTTCCAACATGACATTGACATTGATGACCTTTGCTGTACATAATGTATCTGAATGGATCCACGAGACAGAAAACCACTTATTTATGACAAGCCACGGTTGTGTACAGAATGCATCATGTTCAGACTTTGCATAATTCAGGTTAACTGGACATTTATGAATACATCAGCAGAAGACAGAATGAACAACAGCTTTTCTTCAGCCGGATGGAAATCCTAATGGTATATACAATGTCTTCCTAACTGTTGTTGATACCCTGGGCTCCTCATGGGAGTCATATATTCTGCAAAAAAACAACAAGAAAACTGCACGGTGCATTTTGATTCAAACCCATGCGACTTGTTCACCTTCAAGTCTTCAGAAGAACAACCCATTCATGAGTCTGTCCACCACCAGAGACAACCCTCAGCTTCTTTAGTCAATGGGTATTGGATCTGAGGATTGGATGTTGTGACATTACCTTATAGCACATATAGTTCTCTGAAAAGGTCAGTGCAACAGGGTCCGTATGAGTTCAGAGACACGGATTTAGAGGCTTGGTGAGAGAGGGGAAAGGCAGAGAAGACGAGCGAGGGCATCTGCTTTGACCTAGACAGGGAATAAACAAACAAACAGGCTGCCAGGCTATCAGCACACACAGTGAACAAACAGGGAGGCTGACAAATCTCCCTCATATCTGTGGAACCGAGCCAGGTATCACGCAAGTTAGAAAGGTGAGGTGTTGGAACAACACACGGCTGGCGTTGATGCGACTTTGGAGCAAATCCCTACAATCTTATCCTTATGATAACCTTTTTTTTTTGTCAGTAATTCGTCGATCACACACATGTTTTCAATTTTGAACGATTGCTTTCATGTCTCAGCATCACTGCCCCAACTGAATGACTTCTCCTTCTGAAGGTCGAAGACAGACATCAGACCAATGAGGTGTTTACATGCTGAGCATTGATTGCTGTTTTACAGAGAGCTTCACTCAGTCACCTCTTACAAATGCAACATCAGGTATCATTCATTATGGGTGGCTCTTGCTAATGACACGCGATGAAACCTATACGTGTCCAAATAATATATGAAAGTAGATCGGTGGTGTCCAACATGGGTGCCAGGCCGAATGTAACTCAACAGCAGCAACAAAAATATTTTCCATATTAATAGGCAATAATCCTCATGACGCAGCCTGTCTCGCGGATATACAAAGAGCGGAGGCTACACACAATAATATTATTAAACTTTGTTTGAAGTTCACGTATTGTCACCCCCCCACCGTTACTCAGCCTGCCTGCATTTAGTGTGAGCACGAGAGAGAGAGAGAGACAGAGAGCACATTGCTCACAGCTTCAGGGCTTATCCGCGACAACTGAAAGGTCCCGAGCAAAATTGTAATCAGAACATTTAAATATAAATGTTGTCAGTCAGTGTTTAATCAATGCATTTGCTACACAAACTGTTAACAGTCCGCCACAAAGTAGTGAGAGAATAACACGACACACCCGGCCGCGACACAGACACCTGTCGCTCTCTCTGCTGTCTCTGTCCTCCTCGCTCAGAGACACTTTGCTCTGTTTAACGGTCTCTCTGCTCCAGGATGCTTCTAACTGAAGCGACTGTGAACTGCACTTTATCAGAGGTGCTGAAGTGAACATTTGTGGGGATGTGTAGTGAGATTTCTGTCTGATCACAATGTTTTCAGTTTGGGTTTTCGCAGGCAGGCTCTGTGTCTGTCAGAAGGTCTAAAGGGGGTAGCCTACGACCATATCAGCAGAGCATTAATGCAGGGTAATGCACGGCAGAGGGGCAGGTAGATTTTGTTTCTAACTGAATTCAAATTAATTAAGCTAATTTGTCATCAAGGTGAAAAGGTGCCACATGAACATTTAGGACTTTACTACTTCAGGCATGCCTACATGTATGTAGACTCAGCAGGGATTAAATTAAATGAGAACAGTCGTTCTACGGGAGAAACATATCTGACAGTAATACAGAATGCATCAGAGCTTTACTGCATTATATTATACTATCTTTTTTTATTGTGAATTGTCATCTGAATTTTGAGTTTCATTTTAGCCTATATAAATAAAGACATTTCCTCACTAAATTGGTGCAGAAAAATTCAGCAGAATGCAGGAAATTAAGTGTTTAAAGCCCAAATCTTTCAGAGGGAGGACCCCCAGCCCCTCCCTAATTAACATTATCAGTGTTAATTATTATCAGTAGTAATTATAAAAATCATAATAAATGTATTTATGTGACTGGTCCAGGGTGCACCCCGCCTTTCGCCCGATGTCAGCTTGGATTGGCTCCAGCCCCCCACGACCCTGTACGCAGGATAAGCGGTTGACGATGGATGGATGGATAGATAATAAATGTATTTATATGTCTGGTCCAGGGTGTACCCCGCCTTTCACCCGATATCAGCTGGGATTGGCTTCAACCGCCCCCCGGGACTCTGCAGGCTGTAAAGGAGTGAAAACATGAAAGATTTCTGGGCTGGGCTACGCCCCCAATGATTCAGGAGCCTGGAAACGCCCCTGGTGTCCAATCATGTCCACCACAAAGTCTACTCACGTCGAGCCGAGAGTGTGCAGCTTCTCCAGGCACATTTTACTAATTAGTTCCTGCTTCTAATGTTGAAACTGTGCTAATTACTGATATCAGTTCATGTTTTGTTTGGGCGGTGGTGAAAACCTTAATTCTCTTGGCCTTCGTTAGCATGACACTGCCAAAGAGCGGCAGTGTATTCTGGGAGCTATGGATGAGTTCAGACACCCTCCCTAGATGACAAATGTGAACTTCTGATTGCTATTTTTATTGAACAAGTTTTGTAACTTGCCATTTATTATTCTGCTTCTTCACCAGTAGACAGTGATAGGGCCAATAAATAACAGTCGGGGCAGCAATGAAAACAGCTGTGTTAGTGTATCACCCTGTCACGCTCAAACACCAAGATCACACACATATCCATGCATGGACAAACTAAAGCCACACCTTGCAATACACACCTGGGATCTACCTTAATCTCCTTGAAAGGTCACCTGCCAATAATGTGCAGTTAAGTCTCAGACATGCATGAGTTCTGCATTATTATTTTTTGGTTCCACTCCATCACTGTTTATTGTAATTTCATTAGCTCAATCTCTGTTATTCTAATTACACAGACATCTTTTGCAGCAAATAAAAGTTAATGAGCTTTTATGAAAATGGCTTGACGTGACCTTTTTACTTATTCATTTATATCCCCCCCTCCACCTTCTCCTGTCCCTGTCAACTTGCACTATGGAAGGTCCTTGATATCGTGGGATTGGGAGGGACGGACACGCCCCTTTCAAATACACACAAAAACTCACACTGCTGAAAAACATTCTTTTCAATCAACATTACCCCACCCAC
>NC_060161.1:11222321-11278427 GCF_021292245.1 Micropterus dolomieu
CCCCCCCCCCCCCCCCCCCCCTGTTTTCCATAGATCATTTAGCCTTGTCAACCATAAATCTGCTAAATGCCCTTTTCAAGCTGCTCATAAATACCCTCATAGATCTCCAAAAATGCCACCACACTCTTCGACTAGAGCTGTTGATGACAGTGAGCCCACAGCAGTTCAGCTCCCTACAGTCAGGAAGTGATGAGTGTCAGAATTAATGTGTACATTACAGTCTGCCAGGCAAGGCAGATGGATTTTTGGTTAAGGTGTCCAAGTAAACTAGCAAGGAGTCGATCAAGAGGGGTAAATGTAAATGTTTTTCACTTGTGTAGCCTAAAAACCCTATAAAGCGTATCTTGGAAGAACCTCATTCTACTCTTTTGTTAATGAGTATATCGGTCACTGACTTTAATTTGCATAGCACAGGGGTATTAGAGTCATTTTGGGAATAATCTCTACACTGCATAGTGCTACATTGAGGTATCAACCATTAAAAAGAGCCTGTTTCGCTCACCATGTGCTGTAAGCAACATGAGTAAGATACTTTACTGTAAAATGTTTCTTTGGTCTGATGTGGTACAATGCAAATATGTTTTTGTATTACTGGTGCGTAATAAAGACTGGGAAATACTTTCAGACTCATTCTTGCAGTAGCTGAATACTGTAGGAATTGTAACTCTGTATAACAAGACAAACAAACACAAAATATGACAAACCGTATGACTTTTTTTTCCTGTAAAAAGAGATTTAATTCAACAGAAAGAGAGGGACTTCAATATTTATCAAACACACCCACCTTCAAATTCCCTTTCCCTCTCTCTGAATTAGTCATAAATGGAATTATTGCTATCAAAATCATTATGTGGCCTAGTGGATGGGCCTGCAGTTTATTAACCTGCTCTTTGCTAGCAAGAGCTCCATTATCTTATTGTCTTTAATGTAAGAAAATTAAGAGGGTAAGGTGGGACGACGGCTGCCGTTGCTGCTTTGGGCTGCATTCAACTCTCAGCTGGAAATCCAATATTGCAGGGAAGATAGATGTTAAGGAGAAAAGATAGATCTCAACTCGAAAGCTATTACAATGTCTATTGTTTTTCAATGTGGATGTAAATTACCTCGAGCGTTTTCAAGCGCCATTTTGCATTCCATAATTCATGTTTGTTGCAAAGGGAATCGAGTGATAATAACTTTATGCGCACAGCACTTCTGTAAAAACAGTATTTACACTTTCATGCAGATGCATAAACATGCATAACTGCAGCCAGTAAAAATCAGTGATATGGTCATAAAAGTGAAACAAACTAAATACAGGAATGGGATAAACAATGTTCTGAGTACTGGCTTGTGCTTTGGGTAAATACGAAAGGATTTGTCTGTGGCCTTCATTTTAGTTATGGGAACATGAAACAAAAGCAGGATATGACATTCAGTCTAGACTGTGGTCTACCCTTCCTTCAATTTGATTTTCTCGACTTTCCAAGAATGAATAACTCGGAGCTCTCACATGGCATCACCTTTCATTTTGCACCCATCAAGCATCCTTGTTCTTCAGAATACATCCTCCCTCTTTATGAACCACACTACCTTTTCTCCTGTAAGAGGACTTAGTCTTGCACTTTCAGTCGTCTAAGGTGCAGGTATTTGGTGACATCCATGTTAGAATATATCAGAAAATACTGTATGGCATTGTTCTGACCTGCCCCAGTGACCCGTACTAATGGAATAAATGCTTCAGAGTTCACACAAATTCCACCGAAAATGCTCAGTGTGAACACAGCCTGAGACATGGTGTACAGGATTATTCACCCCAATGATCAAGAAAACCAAGGACACAAAGATCACAGAGGCAGAAAGCACAAACTTCAGCGTACACAGCAAAGAACCTATACATATGAACTTTACTATCTCATCTAAAGCCAAGGTAGCACATGCAGCTGGAAAGTCTCCTCGGCAAGCACCTCCACTCTTACAGGCTCATCTCTGTTAAAAAGTTTAACACTGGAAAAGAAAGGCGATTTCTAAATGGAGTGCCTTGTGTTTGCTAGTCACAGACTGTGGGTAAAATGCACTCCAGCCACAGCATTGCAGAAATGGCTGAATGTGTTTGAGGGAATTAGTTTTGGCTTGTGGTAGTGCTGTACCCAAAAGGGGACTGCAGCTCTTGCTAGGGATTTGGAACATCCATTGCTGCCTGAGATTTACGCATTATTGTCCCGAACCAACCCCTGACCTCGTCCACAACCCCTGTCCCCCATCGGACTGAAACATTCATCATTCCCTTATGTGGATGTGGCAATGGGAACATAGGCTGTTCTCCATCCCTCAATGAGACAGTAGTCATTGAACCGTAGGGAGGATACTGAGGAAAGGAGTTGGTGTGGGGGTCTTTTTCACCAGAGTAAAAGTGAAATGGGCCGTGGGCGTTATTTAAAGGGACAGTGTGTAGATTTGTACACGAGAGAGGGAGTCAGAGAGTCACTGAAAAAGAATGCTCTATGGGATGCACAGCAGTTAGAGCCACCGCTGTAAAACATATAGAATGGAAAAGTGAAATATGCGCGAAATAAGACACAATGATGGCCTTCCTACCTGAAAAAAGCCAGAAAATCCATTTAAATTAAATTTCATTTATACAGATCTATAATAATAGTGGGCCATTATATCTAACATTGGAATGATTTTACATTTACAATAAACCACATACCGTATGTTTGCGCATTGTTACATTTCAGTACAGTAGAGACTTTTTGAATGCCCAGAGTTTTTGATTTTAGCAGCTGAAAATAAACACATTTAATTCTCACTATGGATATGTTAACATGACTCTAAATATATACAGACTAGTGATCATTTGTATATATATTATTGTCTATGATGATCAGTGCTGTTCATATTGTTATATTTTCATATTGTATATACTGTATACTAAATCCACCTACCACAAGAGCATAACACCTGCGCATAATACTTGCTTTGCACTATGCTCCATCGCATTGTGTACATGTATGCATGTGTATCTGTATATCACATCCACCCTCCGACATTTACATAATAATAATAACAATAATAATAATAATAATAATAATAATAATGCACTCCTGCATCCTTTGCACTCTGCTTTTTGCACTATTGTCTCAGTCCGTCTATATTGTTTTTGTGTTAGTTTATAGTGTGCATATATGTGTCCTCTATACTGTAGCATGTGTCTGCCTTTTTTTATTTTATATTTTATTATTGTATTATTCTATGAGTAAGCCCATTGTGAGTGATGTACAATCCTGAGTAATCCTGAGTGATTGCTTGTATGTGTACAAATACCTGGCAAATAAAGCTGATTCTGATTTTGATGTACAGGATTTAAAAATATGTGTACGTGCTCTCTGTATGTTGTTACCTATTGTAACACATGCCATAAATGTATTCGTTCCCCATATGGTCATGTGTTTCTTTGTTATTATATATTCCAAAAATATACTGATATTTACCATTTTTCAAGTTTATACTACTCTTCTGTATGATTTAAAACCATATGTATTTTTCCTCACTTCGTCTCACTAAATTCTGCTGCTGTTGAATTCTGCTACATACCCACATGACAATTGTATTCATACTTTTCTATCAAAACCAATTTCACATTTTCCTCAACATGTGTTATGGCTGACAGCATGTGTTCGCATTCTTTTAACATCACCATGCAATTGACTGCTTCCTGACTTTACCTGCTGCTGAATCTGAAGTATAAGAACTGATGAAGACTACAGTACAGTTGGTTAGTGGGATTATACCCATGCTGAGCTGCGTCTCTGTCCATCGATCTGTCTGTCTTTCTGCTAGGGAAAATGGACTTATTTGCTGATGAGAATCGCCTCTGATGTGACAGCTTGAACCAAAGGCAGGCCTTACAGGATACCTAGCACTGGCACTCATGCTCACCCCTCATCGTCCCCCTAAACTCACTAAGATGAGAGCGTCGAGCAGCTCTGTGAGCTACTGATGTGTCACAGACAAATCACTGCAGGGAAAGTTGACTGGACTCTAGGCTTGCTGCCAAAAACCTTAGAACAAAAGAAAGGCTTTAGAGAAGACACAACAGAAGGGAGTTGACTGGTCTCTTTATTCGCGTCCTCTGCCTCATAGCAACTTTCACACTCCAAAAAGCTTGATCACTCATGTATGCAGGTCAGACAGAGTCAAGCGTATTGTACATGTTTCAGCAGCTAAGGCCCTTAAGCACGGGGTGTTAGAATATACTATTTTTACCAGCTGGTAAATGTTTGTGAATTTCTCATTAATGCTGTTTTTCTTCATCTGTCTGCTACCAGTGTTTGGTGTAATCACAGAGTTTGAAGCTGCTGCACAACTGGAACTCTTGGACAATTATACGTTTATGATTGCCTTTGGCAGCGGCACCTGGATATTTAAGATGCAGGTGAAACAGCAGCTGGTCTCTCAGCTGGGCACTGTGTGTTGGCTTCGGTCAGTGGCAACATGTGAAAGCATGAGAACAATGGAGCTTCCTGGACACATTCATCAAATATTAAAAAGCAGCCCAATTTCTGTTCCCTCAATAATTAATTGCACAATAATTATTTTTCTATACAAAGTATCCAGGTGAACCACCACACTGATTTAGCCCATTTACTGCATATCACATATAGCATATTGAATTGGCCTGAATATATTATGAACCTGCTTAGAAGGAAAACATTTTTTCAAACCATACCATACATTTTTAGACTTCCTAACTCCCGGACAACCACTGATTTCCATTTATTCCATATTATCTGTAACATGTTATCTTTCATTACTATGGGTTCCTAAGTGTCAGGCGTCAAGCACCAATCTAGACAAAACATAACGGTCAAACTGCTGGTTGCTATTGTTATTATTGCTACATGTATGCAAGGTATATGGATCTTTATTTGTTTACTTGTTTGTGCCTTCATGTTAGCAAATACCTGCATGTCATACCCACATATACAAAGCCACACGGCTGCACCTGTACTAGATTTTGTCCAGCACAGGGGGAGCAACAGTGTGCGGTCAACACTACCTGCAGCATTTCGCGCCAGGCCTCTCAGAGCAGCGGAGTAATCCAAACTGTGTTATTTCCACCTCAGTGGTATTCTACCTGCTCACTGGCCTGCTCCCGTCCCTGCTGCACACCACCTGTGCAGTGCAATGACACACACACACACACACACACACACAAACACACAGAGCACTGCACACACATCATTGACAAACCAGGCCATATCACAGTAGAAGCTTGGCTGAAGACAGACAGAGTAAACCGATCCATCTCTAGCTGATCTGTGTCCCTACACGCATGTTTGTATGTGACTAAAATCGCAAAAGACTGAAAAGAGTCTGTTTAAGTTTATATAATAAATGTGTCACACTGGTAAAAATCCAGCACAGTCATAGCTCAACGTTAACAGCCCAGTGGGAGAGGATAAAAGGATAATACCAGGTTGATCATTTATTACTAGTAATGTGGGTGTGACTATTGTGTCTCATTGCCTCAGAAGTAATCTGGAAATTCGCTTATTTTTGGTCAAAATCTTGCCCGACCACTTTAAGATTCATCTCCCCTCGGGCCAAAACAGCCTCTTTGTCATTAGCAGCACAAATAAAACATGGCATTAATCCTCACACCCATCTGCCCTCACTTTACTAAATCACCCAGGAAGCCATTCTGAGATGGATGCGTCATGGTTTAATCTTTGAAACTCAAGGGGGACAGAATGATGAAGATGATTGTCTAGGCTTATTGTATACATAAGCCAAAATCAACAAATGAAAAAGAAAAACACAAAAAACAGGCATAATAGAAGTGGATTGATGTGGGATGCAGACTGGAGACGCAGTTCTGAGTCACCATGGTCTCAGTGCTCTGACCTCCTCCTGTGGCAACGAAAAGTCAAAGAAAAGAGCAGACAATCCTTTGGTCATACAGAATGGCTGAGGTAATATAAATGTTAGCTTTATATTGATTACAGTATTACCTTCACTCAATCCCTTACATTACATATTTGACAGAAGCTTTGCGTGGTGATACAGGATCATGTAGCTAAAAGTGCACATAATCCACTCTCTTGTCTGTACAAGCTGGCATCCCTTCACTATTCTGTGTTCGAGGGGAAATAAAGAGGGTCAGATTTATTGGTATTCAATCACACACTAAAGCAACGGTGGTTCCTGGTGATTGCCTTCAGGTAAAGTGACTGTCAGGACTTCTGCCTTTAGAAGTTCCAAGAGCAGAGGAAATGAAATCACACTAAAGCCAGCTCTGCCTTTTCATCACAATAAAAAAGGGGGAGCCGGTATTATCCTCTCACAAGGAAAAAGGGAGAGGTGAACTGTCTGCGCGTAATAGACCTGATGTGTTAAAGTGTTGAAAAGGTCAGTGCATCTTCTAGAGCTAAGCCAGGGAGAACAGCTCCTGTGACAATAGAGTAATAGCATTTTTTAAGCTTGATCAGACATGTGAACAGCAGAACAATTTTCTTTGGGATTGTGATTCCTTTTATCCCCTCTCTCTTTGCTCTCGCTTGCTCTTGTTCTTGTTCTCTGTATTCATGAGCTCAAGTCTTTAACTATGCAGTCTCATTTTTACAATATTTCACAATACACAATTGATGCTGGTGACTTTGTATGACTTTGCTGCTATGGTGGACCTAAATTAAACCAAGGCTACACAACAAGCATTAGGGGGAAAGCATTATGTTTATTGTAACTCCGAGCTGTAAAGATGATTCAAAAAAAATGCGTGGCTTAGTGGAACACAGAGACAACAGCTGGCAGAGAAAATGGGACTAGAAGCTGTGTTCATTGTACAAACTTGGCATAAACTCCTGGCGTAACGAGATTAACCCTATTTTCACATGAACTATGTTTTGCATTTACAGTGGAATCATGTAATTCCTAACCGGGGTGACCTCTAATCTGACTCCCCCCTTCGGTCTAAATTATCCTTGGGCAATAGGCCTACACAGGGGAGCAATGAGAAGATAAAGGGTCATTTTCACCAGCAGACACTGCCCCTGGCATTCTACCATTTGCAATTAATGTACTATATGTCCTTTTCAGGCTCTGATAGTTAAAAAGCCCTTTAATGAGAAGACTGTGAGTCAATATTTACCTTCCCTGCTCGGCTTGTGAGCAGAGATGCCAGAGGATGTGTGTCAATGTGTTTGTGTGTTTATGGAAATGTGTGATTAAGTCCTTTCGCTGGGAAGGATGGCTGTGAATAAATCCGACTCTGTGCTGTGATGACGGCTCCAAAAGCATGGAAAGATTGAATAATTACAATAATTATTCGATATTGTGAAAATAAAAAGTCTGTTTCCTTGCATCACATTATCGTATTGTCATATTGATGCTGATGAAACTGAAACCGGTCATCAAGGTCCATTCCCGTGTGGTGAAACAATAGTCCTGTCAGCGGGGGAACTGGACGCACATGTTGAGAGACGATCCTATTGTACCTTTCTTTTTCCTTTTTTGTGAGCATTTCCATGTCATCCACGAACCTGCCTGTGAGACACAGAGAAGCCATGCGGAAAGCCTCACAAACCTAGACCCACACTCCCCACATATGTCCCCTGATTGCAATTCTGAGCATTCCAGCAGACACGCATTCTACAGGCTGGCATCCCTACGTGGTGCCCCCCAGCACTCACAGTGTGCCCCTCAAGCTGTTCCATTTTCCCTGACAAATATCACCGTGGGCAATCCATCAAACACATAAGCCTATTCTTAAGGCGTTGGAGGATTTTGTGACTGCCGCTGCCACATTGTTATGTCATGTCTTTCTCTCCACCAATAAGCCAAAGCACTCTCTTTACATCTCTGAGCTCTCTGCATGCTCTATAATGTCATCCTTCCTGACTGGTTCTCCTTTATGTCCCATTCCCTTCTTTATGATTATCTAGGGCCATATCTGAACTTGGCTCTCTTATTTGTGTTTTGATTGCTATGACCCCTTGGACCTCAGGCATTGCCCTGTTTGTTGTGCAGCGTGGCACCTGTCATGTAAGAAAATTACATTACATTACAATAGGGCTGACCCTGAATAGTTAACGATTTGATGCTTCGATGGGTGGAGCCTGATTGATTCAACGGTCAATCTCAGTCCTTCGCGGCGGCGTTATGAAACTAGGATCATACCATTTTGGCTATATGGGGGTGCTCAATGTGTGATAAAACTACAAGTTTTCTCCCAATAAGTTAACATACAGCCTAATACAAAATAAATATCAACATATAACGCTGTGAAAAGAAAGAAGGTTTTAATAAAAGGTTTTTAAAGTGTGTCAAGACTGGTGAATGGCAGACGAGCAGAGAGAAAATGGTCTGTAAATGCACAGTGTAAGTTACACTGACTAATAAATACAGACTGCAGCTTTGACTATCAGTCGACTGTAGGCAAGACTTGGCAATTCTGATTCGACTATGTAAATCCTTAGTCGGGGACAGCCCTACATTACAATAACCTGGTGCGACAACATGCAGAGTTTAATCATAACTTAGTGAGAACAGAAAGGGAATCGTGTCGCAATTTTGCCCCAAATCTCCGTCTTTCTTTTCCACACTCGTACAGAACTGGACAGATTGCGTCAGATTACCACAGCTCTTTGATTAGCCTAGTCATGTCTTTTAGAAAACGCTCAAGGAAATTGGAAGTAATGTGGGGGGGGGGGGGGGGGGGGGGGGGAGTTTTGTCCTCGATGTTGTCAAGTCTCACTCAGCAACGAGGCGGGAGAGCTCTGATGAGACACAAGCGCAAACAGCTTGCAACTTGAGTGACGGCATTAGAGCAGCAGGCACATCAGCAATCAGACCTCATTTCCTAGTAATTTGGTGTCGCCGGAGCTGTATTAACTACATAGGTGGTCTCGTCTGTTTAGGAGGCTAAATAAATACATAAATGTCACAGAACTAGCCCGCTTCGCAGGAGATACTATAATGATGAAAGCCACCCTTTGTGCAGATATCAGTGATGGCACCTTAGCTCCTTCAGGTAGTCTCCAAAGGCTAATTTGAGTTGCACATGTTGTGATCAAGGCCTCTCCTTTATATGCTTCAGTGAAGTGCCGAGTATTTTGCACCTGTATCAAATGTGGCCCAAACTCAGTCGGGGCTTTGGGGCACGTTTCTACCCACTATATCAATATTGTCATATTACAGTAGCAGGGGTCTTGCTAGCGAAGGGAGGGGGATTAGAGTCCTCTTTTGGAGCTCAGCTGGCAGGTGTTTGATTGAAGTAGCATCCCAAGAGGAGTGCAGGCACTGAGGAATGGTGAGGGTTTTCCCATAGTCTGTGTCAACAGCAATGTCTTTGGAGCCTCAATGTGGACCTAACACTCCTCCATGCTTTCATGCCTTTGTCACCCTGCTCTAAGTTTTTCCCCCCAACCTTTCTTCCTTGCCTCCCCATGTAGCATGTTTATGACTCAATGCACAAACAAGCTGTCAATCAGGAGAGGGCCATAGGGGGTCACCTCATGCATGAAGTTGCAAGGATCTCTTATCAGTCACAATACAGTCAGTCATCATTTTTAGCACCAGCTTGGGGTTACAGAGCAAAACTGGTTGACTGAGATTAACAGTTCGCTGCTAGGAAGGAGGGGTGTCCACTGCTTCGCTATCTTTCTCTCCCACCTAGCTTTTAAGTTTCTTTCCAGATCCTTGCACGTGCAGGCGCAATAAACCAAGCTTAGGTTTGCTTCATTGAGGTTTTGCCCCTCGAAAAACACAACGTGACTGTGACTCAAGTTGCTGGACTAACACAAACAATGAACACAATGGGACACTCTTGTAAAATGTTAAGTTGTTTAAAACTAATTAAAGAGTTCAGCGTGAAAAATGTGTTGCTGCAGCTGCTAAGATATGGAACAATTCATATTAAACTTTATTTATAAAACAAAGTCACTAAGTGCTTTCCATGGTTGAACCAGGATTAAAACATTTGAGCGTATAAGTAAACACACCACTAGAATACAGATGGTAAAGAAGTACCAGGTGCAAATAATTTCACAATAAAAGAATAAACTAGAAATATTTTATGTAGGCCTGAAAGGTATAGTAAGGATTTTTGAAGTGGGTCTCTATGAGGTACTTATCCATACTCAGTGTATTACCTTTATACAGTGTGCAGCCAAGTCGAGCTTATGTGTAGGAAAACGGTATAACGGTTGAGAAAACATAGTTCCAAAGTAAATTGCTATCCAACGGATACAGCATATACAATAGCCACTTTAAAATGGGTATGGAACATAAATGGATTGCTAATATTCTTCCTTCAAGATCCTACCTTTATCATCCTAGCATTCATGACAAGAACTTTAACCACCTTAATATCTTAACAAATTACTGTAATAAAATTGAATGTCTTATTAACACAGAACATTTAGCAAAAAGTGATCTAATATCAGTGCTCATTCCTACCACAGAAGAAACATAGAAAACAGAAAACTAATTTATAACAAAGTTGCATTAACAAACATTTCTCTTTAGAGGTAAGGTCTCAGTCAGCTCACATATGCCAGGAAGCGGGAGCAGATTGAAATAGAACATGTCTGACTGTGCGGCTGATAATAACCCCTTTCTGGTGACTGCAGCCTCCGGGGAGCCGTCTGTCTGTTAACAGCGTACACAAATAGTCAGGGGACCTTGAAGATAAAAAAAAAGTAAATAAAATCAAGCCTAATTGCTAAAAGTTTTGTTCTGGACACTCAAAAATCTATGTATATAAAATTAAATCCATTGACGTTAGTACATTAGGATTCTGATGGTGCATAGCCAACACAGTACAAACAAGCCATCAGAGAATCCCTTATTGATTTGCTTTATTACTGCATTTGAAGAGCAGTCTAATGTACTCCAGCAGTGTGTTTTAATGCCTGTTTTGCAATGAGATGCACATGAATTTTCTCATCTATTATTTAAAACAACTGATTTTCTCATCTATTATTAAAAAAATCTTTACATAGAAGTTTGCAAATGATCAATAATTGTCTCATCTATAAATACTGTATAAAATGGTTGTATTACAACAAGCACACTGTGACACTGCAATGACACTTGGTTTGTGGAACCTCAGCATGCTGAGCACTTATTTAATGCAACAAGGAAAACATACAGTTATAAAGCTTTTAACGTCACAGAGACTGATTTTTGTTAGTTTTGTTTTGGGCCTACTGTTTCTCCTACAGCTCAAACGTACTGGGCATGTATAGCAAGTGGCATGTGACAGCAATGTGTGAAACTTCCTGCTCACTTTTTCCGCTTGTGGAGTGACAGCAGGTGTAGAGAGCAGTCTTTAATTGCATGTGACGTCCGATCATGCAGACAGGGACCTTCAAGCCACTGAAGAGTCACCTGAGAAAAAGGTGAAGAAGGTGGTGGGCTGGAAACATTGGATTGACACCCTCCCTGGAAGCCATTCGCTTGACTGCACCCAATCCACCTACATTTTATACTGCCACCCCATTGCATCATAAAAAATCTAAACAAATACAGTAGGCTTAAAACTCACTGGCTCCTTTGAGTCAGGCAACTTAACCTCACACTTAAATCCGTTAATGCTTGCTTTTTGCTTCCGCAAGGGGAAGCAATCTGCATGAAAGTGTTCATACAGTGAAATAAAGGGTCAGGAATTAGGGGATTAGGGATTTAAGGAAGTCTCTCATCTGGAGCAGTTGTTACCAGATTTATTTATTTTTTTAAATGCAGGTTATGAATAAGACTGGATCAGAATCTGTTATTTAGAGTGCAGATGAATACATGATTTTCCTCCCTTCTCAAAAAGCAAAAGCACAGATGTAAAACAAAGCATCAGAGCAAGATGTAAGAAGACAGCATGGCAAGACAGAATGAGATAAGTGTGCAGCACAACAGCCTTTGATCAAAATATATGGAATTGAGGAACATTGGGCACCCATGCCTAAAGAGCGGATTTTTGCATTGCTGTCTGTTCGAGGAAGGTGGGAATCTATCAAAAGCAGAATGGAGGCCCAGGCACATATGTGTTCTTTGAAGTTGGGATTGCTCAGCCAGCAAAAAGTCAAGACTACACAGTCATGAGTTGAAAAAAAAAGTACGAGTGGACAACGGTTAAGGGTGAGCAAAAATGTAGATCAGTTAGAAAGGAAGGAGACGGCTAGAGAGTTACAGTGTAGATATTTATTAAATCTGTTTGAAACAAAGACTTGCAAAATGTAAAGTAAGGTGCAATTTCAGAGGGTTATAAATTTTTGTCACTAGTTGAATTTGTCCATCCAGTGGAAATCTAAATTTGGTTCAGTCCTTCCATCAAGGGGTTGGATCAGCTCTATTAATGTCTCATTTATCAAGCAAATTAATCTCTACCACTTAAAGGGGCTGTATATAGTTCTTTAATGAAATTAATTACTTTTTAATTAATTTGTGAACAGGTTGTAACCTCACATAAAAATCAACCATTCCTGTATGCTGCTTCCTATATGAAGAAATCGGGTTGGATTGTCTGCAAAATCCATTAGCTTATGTAGAACGTTCATGCGCACTCCCAATCCTCCATGGTACTGTTTCTGAATTCTGAACTCTGAACTACACACAACAAAAACATAACGAAATGGGAGTATGCTAACACCAAAAAATGACCGGCTATAAGCCCAATACAGACCCCAACACAAACTCCATGTTGTGTGAAAGCGTGGGTCAACATTGGAAAGGTGCTTGAGTTACAAAAACCGACCCAGAGTTGGCGTTCATCGTTTAACAGTACCATGCACCTTGGTAAAATATTTTCGTACCATTTCCGTATTTCTGTGTGTTGGTTTGTTACCCGAGCCAACACAAACTGTAATTGAGGGAATTGCTTATTGGGTATAGCAGAAGGAAGAGAGGAAAAGAAAGAGCCATAATGATAGAAAGATAACAACGGCTACATTACAAACACTAAGTGCACAGCGCACTTCAGCAGCAGAAGAGCAATAACACAGCAGCTTTGATATACACCAGCAAGCAATCAGATCCATAACTTTAGCACTGTAGTTGGTTGGTGTGGTTGTAAACGGAGATTATTTACCATTTACAAGGTACAAGGTAAATCTATTGTCATATTACAACAGGGTTGTAAGATGAGTAGCATAAATTCCCTTTATGCTACAAAGCAAACAATATATACCAAAATTATAAAATTATACACAGAAATAAACTATTTTGCACGTGCATGGCTGTAAGTGGGTACTGTCTTTGGGTTCTGCGCAGTCACCTCACCTCAACGCCTTCACTGATGTTTGATGGGTATTAATGATCTTCTGATCTTTACCCGCTGCAGAGCCCTCCAGTCCTGGGCTGTGCACATCTCATAGCAGCTGGTGATGTTTCCAGTCAGGATGCTTTCTAATGCTCCTCTGTAAAGTTGACAAGCATTTCGCATGGGGATTTTGCCTTCTTAGATTTCCTTAAGAAATGTAGCCATTCCTGAGATGACCAGTCAGGTTCAGGCTCAGGCACTAAAGTGGAGGAGTAATGGCTGCCAATCCGAAGTGTCTGGGGTCTGTTTGTGAGGACATCCAGTATCCAGTATAGAGTGTGGTACTTAAACCAAGAGTGCTAAGTTTTCCGATCAGTTGAATGGGGGAGATCGTGTTGAATGCTGAGCTGAAATCCACAATCAGCATTCTGATGTAGACGTTGTTTTTCTCAAGGTGTGTGAGGGCTGAGTGAGAAGGCATCCTCTGTGGACCTGTTCAAGGTCCAGGCTGCCTGGGATGTTGTTTCTGAAAGCACTTCATCAGAATGGGGGTGAGTGCCACAGGGAGACATTATCACATTATCACTGTGACGTATGACTCTCCTTGGTGTCTTCTGCTCTTTGCCCCAGCCCTGTTCTGTCACAGACCTACCCCAACTATTACCACTAAAATTTAATGTCCCGACTCGCTCAACTCACATTCAGGGACATTTAAAGTATTGCATTAACACTAATATCATTTTGACAGTTCCTGCACTCTGCATTTTGTGGCATCAGGTTCAATAGACTGGAATGCTTTATTGCCCAATGTATGGGCTGTTGTGACATAATGTTATGTCACAACGGAAACACAAAGACGCTGTTCTTTCAGTACAAATGCAGCTAAAGCTTTCAGGATTACAAGCAATGCCAGAGAATGAACTGAAGGACAGGATGTTGACTTATTTCTAACAGGAGGCAACAGGGTTCAAGAGAAATTATTTATGCCCAAAACAAACTATTCAACTGCGGAATAGAGACTAGATATTGTGCCAATGATAGTTTGGCACAGTTTAAAATGCCTTTATGCAGCCCTTTTGATGATTTTGATGCATTTTAAATAATAGTTCTCTGTTAAATGTCTTTTCATAAAATAATTTATGATAATCATCAAATGAACGTGGGGCTGTTTTACAAAATGTCAATGCGTATGAAGGTGTTGAAGGTGCTTCTTGTCACAAGGCTGTTTTCAACATCACATCTGAGCTCCTCTTTCTGGATGAATGTAATTTAATATTTTAAAAAAACAAACAATGTTCAAGCATTAGCTAAAAATGATGTAGAGCTGCAGCATATAAAATGAAAGGTTCATGGGTGTTGTGGTGTTAAAAGGGGTGTTGAGCCCTCATCGTTCATGAATTACAACAGCTGATAAACCCAGATTACTCTGGCCTGTTGGGTAAAATAGCATCTGTTCATGGCAGACTGTGTTAAAACATCTCCACAGGCTATAAAAAGGACAGTGTGTGTTTGAAGCTGACGCCTTGACACCTTGAACGCAGCTCTGTCTCTGGCGGTCTCTCTCACTCTGCAGCCAGAGGCGCGCCTGAGGTCACAGCTCCTTTATTTAAGGAGGGGGTGCCTTTCCAACATGTAGGGTGCAGGCCGGTTAACTGCAGGGCTTCTCGGGGACCCAGGTTTCTGCTTTATTCCAATGTATATGATAAAAAGTGATGATGAAAGTGAATTGGAGAGTGGTGAGCAATGATGAGCTAAGCAGCTGCTTTTGAACAATTCCCTACATGGTGCTGCCAAGTGGAAAAGGGCTGCTGCATCAACCTTTTTACCTTATAAATGGTCAAATAGTGTTAATCCCACCGCCAGAGAACAGGCCAATGTAGACAGATAACATCCAATGTTCTGTGACAAAAGCTGAAAAAAATGACTAAATTCACTCCTATGCCTTATAACTGATTGGGTTAGGGAAAACTACTTTTCAAATGTAAACCACAGGTGACTGCTGATCATCTCTCAAAATTGTAATCATTATAATGCAGCATTACACCTCAATCTATAGATTATTCAATAAAGAGCAAGTTAGCAGAGGAGCAGTAATAGCTTCTGTCTTCGGTCAGTGTCAAGGATGAGTTCAGGCACAGTACCATGTGTAGGCCACCCACATTTTGCCAGAGCTTAGAGTAATACCCTGTTATTCAAGCTATGCAAATAAAATGAAAAAAAAAAAAGTCGTCTTGAAATAATTCGGGCCTTGGGTCTGAACCGCCAACTGTTAACACAGCCTAGGTAGACAAATTATTAAATTAATAATATTAAATGGATTACAGTATCGCGTGAGACAGAGATGTGAGGCTAGTATGCCACTGTCCCCCTCATAAGTTATTATGATACGTTTCTCAGACGTTATGTTTGCCAAACCTCTGAAGTTGTGCTGAAGATTGGAAGTGGGAGATCAAAATTCCAAGATCAGAATTCCAAGATCGGAATGGAGCGGTGAGTTTTTGCAAATGGCATAGGAGCAGTAGTAGGAGCCAGAGGAACCTGATTATTATGTGATAGGTTTAGCAAATATGAAGGTGGTTTTAATAACAAAATAAGATGTGAAAGACTAAGTTAACATCGCCTCAACATCTTATATTTGCTGATCATCAGTGGTTTAATACGGCAAATATATACTGCAATATAATGAGCAATACAAAACATACAAACAATATGACAGATAGCTTTAAAGTTAGGTTCAAATGCAGCCTCGTGACACCAGCAAAGACTGTTGAGTTTGCTGAGCAAATGAATGTATTAATAACACAGCAGTCATTTTCAAAAATTAATTTAACCTCTAATTATTCTGATTTGAGAGCTCATGGCTGCCTTGCCCTGCACTGCCATTTCGGGGTCATCAGAGAACAAAGCCAGGGCCAGCATCAATTAGGAAAAAACAATGGCCCACAGAGGCACATAGCGGCTTTAATTACAACCCCTAATGGAAAAAGGCCTGCCCATAACTACTTCAAAATGCATGCTAATTGGGAACAGAATTGATTATTACAGCAGGGAAGGTACATCTACACAAATACAGGAATGTTTCAGGTACTTCTCTGTGAGCATTCACTGTGATATTTGTGAGGTAAATTCTGGATTTTGTCAGTGATATCAGAGGTCTGTTTTTTTTTTTAAATCACCAGGCTGACTGTTCGATGTTCACCTTCAACCTTCATCCATTTCTGAACAATCTCCCACTTGGCCTGAACAATATTAGTGTAAATGAGCAAAACTCCTAAAACCTGTCAGTGCCAGACATGGATGAAGAGTGCTAACAGCTGAGTGAGATCAGTGGTATTCACATGAATGCAACAGGAGATACAGGCTCTACCAAAGGGAGTGGTGGGGTATAAAAAAAAATAAATGAAAAAAACAGTGCTTCAGGGAGATGAGATGGTACAACCTCTTTAAATTGCAAAACCGCTGTCATATTAAATTTTCTGATTTTACTGATACCACTTCGGGCTGACGTTCATCACAGCAAAGGATTTCAAAAATCTGGAAGAAAATAGTTTTGAAGTAAATTAGACCTTTGTGGCTAATAGCTTCTGTTTCTTTCATTTGTCCAAACTGCACTACAGGCTGTCCAAGTGTTTTTGTTGAATGTGTATCCTTTGAGAAGATTTATGCAACACAATGTGGTTAAGATCACATGGTTGAAATTTGGCCCTTTTCCTTTCCATCTCTGCTTGAGGCAGACTTGAAATAAACGTCTTTGTGTCATTCTCTACTGGCATGCTCTAATGTGTACATCAAAGCCTGCCTCTTCCAGAGCCTCATATTCATGAGCATACTGCGGCTGTCAGTCAGGGGGGGGGGGGCTCAGTGTCTTGTCCATCTATTTAACACATCCTCACACTTAAACAACAAAATAGGTTGATTGTCAATCGAGCGAAATGACTCGTTTTACTATCAGAATGTGACCCATTCGGTCGATTGTAAAAGTATATACCAGCTATATACAATTTTACCCCCAAGTACGTTAGCGGAGGGCTAAACCGCAAGTTAGCCTGTTTGGCCAGCAAAAGTCAACACAGCGGACACTGTAGCCCAGTGCCGACTAACATTTAGGGGTGTAATTGCAGAATGACGGAGACACCAACGCACAAGTATAAATGCCTGGCTACGTGCATAGCCTACAGCGAAGCTACGCACGTAGGCCCTTCGCAGGAGTATAAATCAAGCTTTACACGCTCTTTATACTATGTCACATGACTTCTTCCTTTGCTTCAGTCATACAGTCACTAGGGGTCACGGCCAGAGGTGCGTAGAGTAGCTCAAAATTGTACTCAAGTAAAAGTACTGCTACTTTGCAAAAACAAGTACTTAAGTAGAAGTAAAAGTGTTCATCAAAATAACTACTTGAGTAAGAGTACAAAAGTATTTAATAAAAAAATTACTTGAGTAGTGAGTAACTTAGTAAGTAACTTAAGAAAAAAAAAAAAACAATTTCCCCAAGTCTTTTATTTGATACGGATGTGACTTGAATTATTTCAGATGGTCTTCATCAGGTAAAGGTAAAGAAGTGAACATACACTTTGTGATTTGTGATGAAATGACAAATGAATAATAATAACTAAAGTAATCATCTCCTCATTAGATAACCTGCCACGTTTACACCAGGACAATATTCCTGGCGTGTATACATCAAGTGTGATAATAAAATATTGCATTAATATTAAAGTCGGTTAGTACTCCAATAAGTAAAGACTGTTAAAAAATATAAAAAGTCATAGGGATGCTTGACTGCAATAAATAAATAATTAGCAAAGTAGTGCGATGAATGTGTCCAAATGTAGTGGAGTAAAAGTAATGATTTTTCTCTTAAAAAACTACTCAAGTAAGAGTAAAAGTATGATGTATTAAAACTACTCTGACAATTTAATTAAAAAAGTTTCTTAAGTACATGAAACGGGGTAAATGTAACTCGTTACTACCCACCTCTGGTCACGGCCTAACAGTAACGAAAATATGTTGCTGCATAATCGACCTATATGGCCAATTCTGGTGAAGACAGGCTGAACTGTTATTGATGCTGCTTTATATGTTGGCATTAAAGACTAGACTTTATTCCCAATTTTTAAAATCAAACCTTAATTGTTGTAAAACATAGCAAAAACAAAATAATTATATAACAATACAAAGTGTGTTTACTCGACTGTTCAACATAACTGTGCACAATGGCTTTTAAAGAGATTTTTTGCTTTTGGGGGATGACAGAAACAGCATAGAGTATCCGGTCAATTTTCAAAATAAAACACTCCGTGCAGACAGATCATATATCAACAACAAACAAAAACAGAAAGCCTTTAACTACATAGCCTACTTACCCATGGTACAAGAAGCACAAAAATCAAGAAATAAATGACCAAATCAACAAAATCTGGCAGGCAAAACGCTCTGCTTCTGAAACTTCTCCGAGTGAGGTATGAAGGAGGACAGAAAAAAGTCATGTTGAAGATGTGACGTCATAGAGACGTGCCCGGCAAAATTAAGCTGTTACACTAGTTCTAAAGGCGTAAATCTTTGTACTTGTTCTGTCACTGGAATTACACTGAATATCATATCAAAAGTAAACAACAGGATATTATTCAGCATACTATCAAACTATATTTAAATATTAACATTCAGCCTCTTTACAATCCTAAAAGTCTTGTCTTTGGCTCTTTGAAGGATGGGTACCTTATATTTGTCCAACAATTTTGTATAATTATCTGGTCTCCATGAAATGCATCTATTTTTTTCTGTAAAAGCCCATTAGCCACTGTTTTGGTGATTCACATCCCAGTGCTCCTTTTCCACCCACATGTGAACAGGCTGGTTTGGCATCTTTTCACAAACAGTTTCTCTGCTAATGAGCTGCTACCCATACTGCATGCATCTTCATGTTTGAATTAATGGATCAAATACTGTAACAAAAAATCTATTTACTATTATTACATCCGTAAATTCAACAAAACGATCAGAAAATGCTACATCCTCAAATATATTTTTGCATTTGATATTTCATGACATTTCACTTAATGTCTGTGCTTTTGCCTTTATTTTTAGGCATCTCTGGTTTTGGAATTAATATCTTAAAAGGTCAGTTAAACCAAATAACAAATAAATTGCTTATCTCTTACCTCTAGAAGTATCTAACCATACAAGTTGTTTAAGTTTAATTTGCCCAGGTTTTGAGATACCCATCTCTGAGATTTTTGTTTTCACCCCAAAACCATGACAGCAAATATACTTTGGTTATTTTCTCATAACAATAGATTTGCTATGAAACAAGACAGAAATGGCCGTTGTCTATTCCACTGAACTGAATGCCTCGCAAACCAAGAAATGACATGACATGGATGCAAAAATCCAACTAAAATCCAACACTGGCCACAATATCAACCAGAAGTATTAAAAGTGATAGATACTGTTGATATCTCAAAACATGTTTACATGTAAGCAAAACCATCCACATGGGTAGTTACCTAGTGGGAAAATGTGTTGCATTGGTGAACCTACCGATTAATATTTGTTTAACACTTGTGTGTGACTTGAGAAGCTACTATAAAATAATAATTGCATTGCCATGAAAACAATGTACAGAACTTCTGCTGAGATCGTTGCGCGCTACATATTTTTGGGTGTTTGCAGATTTAGTGGTCTGGGAATTGAAGCTTATTCTACTGATGGTAAATCTCTGTGAAGAAGAGCATCAGCTGAATGCTTAATGATCAAGTAGCACATCATGAATCATCTACAACAAGACACATTAATATATTGCAAGTGCCACATCTCATCATTAAAAATGTTCCCACGAAATGATGCGCTCTTCCCCTCTGAAGTGAGCTGGCATGCAGCCCTTTAAAACTAAGCTTTCCTTTGACATGGCCCCTTCACCACAGAGCTAACACAGCGAGATGTGGATTTGTTAGTACAGACATCTAAAGTGCCTTAACACAAGTGAGAGAGAGAGAGAGACCTTTACATTCCCACCCACGTGTTAGATAAAAGGAATAAATACACCGCTGCACTGGAAGTCAGCCATAATGACCCAATTAACAGTCCCCAAACCAAAGAACATCACTGAGCAAATTAATATCTTCATGTTGTCTTTCTTATTCTTGCTCTCATCTCCATTTCCCAATATTGTTCAGCCATCGCTCTCTCCCCTTTTGCTCTTGTTTTGTTTCTCTCCTCCTTACCGCCATCTCCATCCTCACCCTCTATCTTACTCTCTCTCTCCATTTCAAAAGGACAAATGTTTCCTGCAGTCACTGTAGCACTGCATTGGTATTCTGCTCTCAATTTAGCCAAGAGGCAGGCAGCAGTATCTGCTTCCAGCAATCACACAGCAATCTGACACAGGGCACACGTAGAGAGAGGGAGAAAAGGCTTGAAGAATTAAAGGAACGGAGAAATATGAGAGAGAGAGAGAGAGAGAGAGAGAGAGAGAGAGAGCGAGAGACAGCAAGAAAGAGAAAGTCAGACATACCTACATGGCTGTCCAGCAGTGACATCATGTGCTGTGCTATAGGGTCTCTGAACAGCAATATCTCATCTGCTTTTGCTTGGCTCCTTCAGAGAGTAAAAGGCGAAAAACAATACAGCATCTGGAGCTGTTCAATACTGTTCTGGACTTTCTACATCAAAACAACTTAAATGCTTTGATCTGAATCATGCTGATTTTATTCCATTTTTTTCAGATCTATCAAAAGCAATCCTCCCAACAAAAAAGTTGAACAAATTATTTTCTTTCGGTTGATTTCTTCGTCAGAGCTTATCTGTGAGTGCCACAAAAATGCAAGACTTCAAACAATTGACACACAACTGCTGGCAAAGTAGTTATCTACCTTTTGAAGATTCATAAATTACAAGTCATTTCATCACTCAGGACAAGGTAGGAGCCACTGAGTCTATTGATTACAGTATTATGGGGGTTGCGATGCAATATTAATAGTGCATAATAAAACCAAAAAAATGGAGATAATGTAGGAAAAAAGGCTTCTCCCCCATTACAAATGATCAAAACAGAGCAAGCAATTTTGATGGCTGCATAGGGAAAGAGAGAATTCACAAGCAAGGTGTGGAGATGCAGTCCGTTTGAAAGAAAGAGAAGAGGGAGATAAGTGTGCAGTGAGGAGAGGCAGGAGTAGGAAGTGCTGACAGCGGGGAAAGGTGAAAGAGAGATAAGTGGAGTAAGGGGGGGAATTTGGGAGAGACAGAGAAGTGGGGGGAGGCTGAAGAGAGATGGAAAGCCCAGATAGCCTTGAGAAGGGAAGGTAAGAGGCGGGTGAAGGAAATACTGCGGGACGAAGAGACACAGAGATGGATAAAAGTGAAGGAGAGGGAAAACCCATAGATATGGAAATGGGATGTGTCAGTGAAGGAGGGAGCCAGAGGTGTAGAACAGAACAGAGTTTGACATGAGCTGACAGCACAGGAGCACATCCCAAGAGCAAATGAAGGCAAGAGCAGGGTGTACGCCAGAGACAATAGGCTTGGAAAGAAAGAAAGAAAGAAAGAAAGAAAGAAGACAGAGAGAAAGAATAAAAAAGAATGAAGAAAGAAATACAGAGAAAGATAGCTAGTTGAAAGCAGACCTACAATGTAAGTGTAATGGTTTTGCATTTGAAATATTCTGTTCAGATATTCAGCACCTTTGATGTTAAGTATTGTGTTTTGTAAGTCCCAGCCACATTCAAAGTAGCACTTATGCCACATCTAAAACTCACATAATCCCTAAGAAAGTGTTTTTGTTTCTTCTACAACTCAATCTTTCAAGCAAAAGAAGTTTTTGCCTTTTCAGAGAGCACCTTACCCTTATCCATCTTAGCCTCCAATAGGTCTACACCTCAACTATTAAATCCTGCAGAGCACTGACATCCTACTGCCTCACACCAAAGAAATAAATCCCTTGTGACTTCTCTGCAAAAGACTTGGTAAAAGTCAACGACAGACAATTTCAATGTAATTTAAACACATCACAACAGTACAATTTGCATTACTATTACTTTGCAGAACCTCTCACTGACCCCTGAGAAGAATGAACTGCTAAAACATGTCCAAAAACCTCCTAAAGGTTAGGGCCGAATTGCCAACATCTCATGACTAAATAGAGATTTTTAATAACCAAGCACATCTTTACTAACAAAAGATTTAAGTTAGCTTCACCATGCAATGCCGGGGAGCATACCCTACTAGCCACAAGCACCGCACAGGAACAATGCACAAAATCAGGGTAGGTACAGAATGATGGTGCCTTACCTTCCTTGCAGTACTTCCCCTTGAAGCGAGTGTGGGTGCAGTCACAGTGAACTTCTCCATACTGAATAGAGCAAAACCCTCCATTGAAGCACGGGTTCTGTTTGGTGCAGAGGTACTCCAGGTCGCTCTGAATGCCCTGGCTATTTAACAAAGAAGGAGGCATCTCCCCCACCTTCAGATTGGAGATCAAACCCTGGAAAGGTGGCTCGTACTTCACCGTGCTGGACGTCAGTGCAGAGAGGCGCACATCAGGCGGGATCCCACCCACGAACAGGTCACTCACCACCGCCATCTCCTTCCTCTTGGACTTGACCTCAGCCACTTTTGTCTCACCATCCACCATCAGGAGGGTCTCACGGAAGTTGCGGGTGAGCAAGACCATGTGCCAGCGGTCATCATTCACGCGTGTCTCCATGTGCAATGTGGCCGGCTCGGCACAGTGGATGGCGAAGCGCAGCTGGAGGCGCCCACCAGCGATCAGGAGCTCCAAGAAGTCGCAGTTGCCGCCATCATCCAGGTAGAGTACCAAGGCTTTGCTGATGTTGGTCTTGAGACTAAAGCTCAGCTCTCCCACTGATCCAGCTTCCCAGCGTCCGTAGCGTGCCCACTGGCCGGGCGCCCCGCCAAATTCCAGCATCTTCACTGTAGTGAGCAGGCTGAACAGGGCCAGAGGCCACAGGGGCCAATACAAGAATCTTAACCCCCTTGTCATGCTCAAAATTCCCAAGTGTCCCCTTCTCTGCTTGATGCCTAATGGTCTGATAAACCAGAGAAGTAAGGCCTAGCTTTGCAGTGGCTAAGATATTTTTAATATAAAGAACAATTATTATATATCACTGAACTGGGATAGAAAGCTCACTGGGTAAAGTAATCCTCAGAGGGGCCCTACTCTACTACTTTTCCAGATGAATCAGCAGGTTTTTCCTCTTCTCTCTGATGCTCTAATTCTCGCCCTTATCCTGACTCTCTCCTTCGTCTCTCCATCAGTTGGTGCCTCTGGGACTTGGAGGAAAGGAATGAGGAATAGTGGGAGAGTAAAAGAGGGGGGATATGATAATTTCAACACAGTCGTTTCTTCAAAAGCCTCTTGGTCTATCCTGGACTGAAAATAGAATCTTCTTGAGAATCCAGATCTCAGAGCAATTTCTAGGAAAAAGCTGCTGCCGAAATGCTTGGGGGAAGAGTTATCCGATTGTGATCTTTCTTTGAGGGGAGTGCAAGCAGAAGAAAATGAACAAAAGAGAGAGGGAGCCTTAAAGTAGACGGGTATCAGAGCTTGCCTTCGTCCGCTGGAGCATACAATGCGTTCATGGTGTCAGCGTAAACCCATGCTCCTCCTGAAACTTATAGGCCACAAAGTTTTATGCAGGAATGGGTTCCATCATCGTGGTGGCAGGTGGGGATCTGGAAGAAACAAACACACAGAATAAACAATGGTAAATTCCATCCAGACATTTCCCAGCGCATTTCATGTTTTTATAAAAATGTGACCCATTGTTAAGATAAGTTAATCAGCAATTACTCGATTTAAAAAAAATCTGATTTAAGATGTTTTAATCTGCTTTGCCTGTAGTTTGCTTTCACCTGCTGTTTCAGACACCGTGTGCTATATATAAAAATTCCTATGGTCTGTTCAGTTGAAAGCTGACTCTTCAAAAAAAAAAAAAAAAAAGTTTGTCTAGAGCCAGGCAATAAATCAGCTACCTGAGTTTTCCATTGCTCCACACTTCCAAGAGGGGCTTGTCTTATTTCATCTGCTCCCTCTCAGTCATGTCAGTCAAGCAATGTACTGAACCTTAACATGATTTCATGGTTTCATATGCAGCAGGGAGACTTTGCACACTTTTTGGCCAATCAGCAAGAGTATATTTAATAAATCACACCCTTCCACTGTGGTGCACACACACACTATGGACATGCATATGCAAACACATGCATCATTAAAGCAAATGTGATTCAGAGTGGAGTGCTGCAGAGTCAATAGCTATCTGAATAGCCGGTCTTGACCCTGGGGCTCGGCCTAATCCCTAGCCATTATTTCTTGAGTGTGATATAATTTCCATCACAGACAGTCTACAATTAAAGCTGGGCTCACTCCTGTTCATGCTCCCTTGTGCTATTCCTGCCTGGCTTCAAAGTGACAACAGCAGTGACGCTAGCACACAAGCAGCGGAGGGAGGGAGAGTGGGAGAAATAAAGGCAGAAAGAGAGATAAAGAAAGGCTGCATAATCATGATCTCAGAGGGGCGAGGCTTAGTGTCGATGGAGAAAGATGAGGGAGGACCGAGGGGACAGACAGAGCTATGAAAAACAGAAAACGGTGGAAGACAAATAATATTAAGGCTATTTTTCTTTGGCTGATGTTCATATTGGCAAGCAAGAGAAAGCTGCTTTGAGATGGAACTAGTGAGTTTGTTTTTTCAGCATTGGAAGCACAGTACATCACGCTTGGCATTCAAGTGTTTTAGGTTGGGAGAAAATTTGCTTATGCAACTGACAGCAAAAAACGAGCATTGCATCATTCCAAAAATACAAAAAGACACACACAAAAAAGGTTACTATTATCCACAGGCTCTAGCTTCTTTTCCTACATGTCAGCATATATCACAATATGAACACACTTATGAGGGCCTTACAATAAATAATGTTTTAAGTGATTTCACAGTTATTACAACAGGGTGAAAGTGGCAAATTGCCTGAGCACAATAAAATGTCCTAAAAATATTGACAACATACAGACTGAGTGAACACAGTCTGGCCATAGAAAAGCGTCAACACAGACAGAAGAGGAGACTCTCCCAGTGAGACAGAAGACAAGTAGAGACAGAACTTTTTAACATCATGCCCTAAATATAAAAGATTAAGGGAAAAATACTTTGCAAACATTTCACATATATACACCAAATTCGGATTTATATCAGACACACAGAAGCTCCCCTGTTTACTGGGAGAAATGCCAGAATGTCAAATCATTGCAGCAAAATATATCTCCTCCTGCTACAAACTGAGGACCGCCAGTGGGAACTCAGAATAGATTGATAAATATATTAAATGACTGTTCTGAAAAAAAATCTAATTACTATTATTTTCATTGTTATTGTAGCAATTGATCCTGTATTTGTTGTTTGTTTTTTTAATTTCACATTTGAAACTGATTTTTATTTTTTGGTCTATTAATACACACACACACACACACACACACACACACACACACACACACACACACGTTTACCGTTTTATTTGCTTTATTTAATGAACTGTACAAAATTAATTGTTCTTTTGTAATTTATTTGTTGCTTTGGCAATATTGCTGTTTTGCATTCATGCCAATAAAGCTGAATTGAAATCGTTGTTTGCTGCTTGATCTTGACGTTAAAAACCCAGCCCTCTTGACCATTCCAACAAACTTACATATGTATATGAACATATGTGTCACTTTCTTTAATCTTAGTGATAGAGAGGTTTTGATGATAAACAGCTCTATTTATAGTCCTACAGTGTCAAAAACCAATTAGTGTTCTCACTTTGTGGGATATCAGCACACTGGTGGGGAACAAGGTACGATGGCGGATTTCAGCAGCATGTATCTGTGGCAATGAATTTTAACTTCATATACAAACAGCCAATATCTGCTCCGTTTCACTGTTTTTCCTACTAACTACCTCCTAAATTTCAGCTGGAGATGTGATCAGCTGTAGGTTTTGAGTATATGGCTTTCTGACTTTCTGTTTTTGAGTTTCTGACAGCAAAGAATGAGTAGTCCTATGTCTTCATGCTTCATTAGTCCCACTCTTTACACAATATTATGTGTATACCTCTCAAACAAAGAACACATGACTTGGTGTATGTCAGACTGTGGCTAAATGTGAGACACTGTCAGATTGTTTTTTTCTAATTTGCTACAGGCACAAATGTCTCCAGAAGTGACAAAACCTGGGCTGGTTTATTTTGGTCTCTGACTGACAAAGCCCAATTTGCGTCTTTGAACACAGTATTCTCTCATTTTACACATGTATGCTACTGTTAATTAACAGTCATGATTCACAGGATTCATCAGCAGCAGTTGTGAGAAGAAATGTATGTCTGGTTTAGAGACAAGAGACATGCTAAGATACACATCTGCAGAGGTTTAAATTTACATAGGCAGGAATAATTTCATTACGCTGAACACTCTACCCACTCATTTGCAGACACATACTACATCATGTGCAAACAGCCTGCTGCCCACAGATCATGACATTGTTTTAAATGCCATTATGAACATCAGCAAAAACATGATAACACCCCTGAACACACAGAGCAAAATAACTGCATTTTGTGAACAATTTGAGAGGTTTCGGTTGTTTAATCAACCATTCTTTTAACGACATCTGTGTCCCTTATGGGTAAATAGATTTAGAATATTTCCTGACCGAATTGAATATTCAATGAGTTATTTCTGTCTGGTTGGGGACTCTCTGCTGCTACAGACAGCAACATTTACTGCTCTTTACACGGTTTACTATGTTGAGTTTCTATGTATCCTCCATGCATTATGTTGCGAGTTATTAGGGGGTATTGGCGGGCTCGCCTGATGGTTCTATTAAATCCCAAGGACACTGAGGAAACATAAGCCTCAAGAGATAACTAGAGCTTTGAGGGTTGTGCTGTGTGCGTGTGAATGCGTGCGTTTGTGATTGATTCTAGTTGCGTGTGAAGCTGTCTGCATTTTCCAAAGCAACTGTCCTTGTGTGACAGCGCAGTGTTCATCTGGTGCGTGTTTATATTTATGCCTGCATTTGGGATTATGATTTTTGTCACAGTTGTGGTACACGCTGTCTCCTCTACAGCATTTGGCCACAGCATTGTTTTAACAATTGACATGTATCCAGCTTCTGTCCAGTTTCAATAAAATATTTTTAAAAAAAGCATGTTTGCTAGCATGACATCCATCTGCCTCAATTCTTTCCTCAAGAAAAAGGACAGCTCTCTCGCCCGCAGTGCTCGGCTGGGCTGCGGCAGAGCTGGGCAACTTGAGTGAAAGAGCAATCTGTACCCAACCTAATACATCCTGACCCGGCTTCTTGTCCAAACGAAGCTCTACAACCCTCAGGATAACTGCATGGTCATGTGAGCCACCACCGACCCATTTCCTCTCACATCATCCCACGGGGTATGTTGGCACGATCTTGACAGAAACTCTGCTCCAACTCTTTAAGAGTCTTTGGCTACATCCACACTGCAGTGAAAACTGTCCCATTTATTATTTTTATTCCCTCTCTTGTGACAAAGATCAGAGTTTGCATTTTTTTTATTTCTGTGGCACAAAACTGTCTGTACGCATTTATCCGAATGGTACGATGTTAAGTCATAGTTTTGAGCCAGTTGTCATTATGATCATGCCTGCAGCAGCTTAGCTAAGACAGCATTAGCATGCAACAACAAGACAGTAATAAACAAAAATCTAGACAACTTGATTGGTACTTGAAGGAAAGCCCAAATCCAATCTCAAAGGCACATACAACAACCAACATATGTTGGTGTGAATGTTTTTTGTATTTTCACTTTATTCATGCTTCCCTTTTCAGCAATTGTCAACTGCTATTATACTCAGTGTTGGGCAAGTTACTTCCAAAAAGTAATACATTATAGCTTACTGGTTACTGTCATGTGAGAGTAATTAGTTACATTACAAAACACATATGTTTCTAAATGAATCTAGTGTGCAGACATTGTGCAGTATGCCTTGGCAAAAATCTATGTTTTGGTGTTTAATCCATCTCTTGCAGAGTTCCGCCTTGGCCCAAGGTCTTCAGGTTCCCCACAGACCAGACTACACCTGTTGTGTGAAGCTGTGCCAGGCTTTCATCTTCCTTCTTATGCAAACACTCAGCTTGCAGACAATCAGGTGAAGTCTGGTTTGAATACTTCACTGCCCACCAGTGCTACACAAAGTTCAGTGTTGTGCATTTTTCTTTTTTTTTCATCCTAAGGGGCGACACCTTATTTAGAATTGTAAATATGACACTGAGACACTTCAAGTGCAATAAAAATGGCTGAAGCATTAAAACATTTCTACAGCACAATAATATAAACAAAGGATAACAGAGGTGCAGCTCACACTAATATTTACACATGCAAATTGTTTTCTTATGCACAAATGCATTGATGCATAACACTCACTTTTCCACACCCAAACATGCGCATGCACGCACACACACGCGCACGCGCACAATATCCTAGTCAGGCAGGAGCGATTAATCCTGGCCTGTGAGAAGCTCAGCAGTGTACCATCCGTCAGCATGAGGCTGCTGCTGCTGCTGCTGCTGTGCTCTAATTAACCAGAGAGGCACGCTGAGCCACTTTTAATATTCCTGGTCAAGATGAAGAACAAGGGTTTAAAAGTGGTGGGAGAGGGACCAGCAAAGAGAAACAGTGGAAGAGAAGGCCAGTGCTAAAACATTTTGAACATCGAAGGTGAACAAAGTAAGATGTGTAGGGGAGATATGAGGAGCTGTAAGTTTAGATGTCAGACCTTCAAAAAAGGAAGCTGTAAATACAACCTTTGTGTGTTTCAGTGGTAGTTCTTTGCAAAACCAGGAAGCAAAAGAAAGCAAGATTTACTTTCTTTTGCAAAACTAGTCCCTACATGTCCTGGGGGAAAAGTCAGCGCAGCTTGACAGTGCAGCTAGCTAACTGGCAAAAATGGTTGCATCTAATTTTACTATTTGAAATGAAATGTGCAGGCCAATTACTTCATTTATTCATTCATTTGATATTAGGTCATGAAAATATCATACTGATATGATGTCAGATTTATGGGTTAAGATATTGTGCACGAGTTTCACTCTTGAGGGACTATGTTGAAATCACCCACCTATCTACAGATTGTAAAGCTTACTGATGTTATTTTCCTTAAAACCTGTGGCCTCAAATTGTGGGCAAGACAGTTTTCTTGACTTCAGACACTGATACATCCACAGTGACTGAAGGGATTTATTTTTTTTTTCTAAGTGCAAAGTTCCATTGCAACTAGAGCTGCAAAGTCAGCCCTTACCGATCTCTGGCAAGTTTTAGTTTATTATATCAAGAGACACATGCCCACAGGACCTTCGGAACATTTGGATGCTCCCATTGCAGAGCATCTTTCCAAAACAAAAAAAGCCAAAAGCCAAAAATTGTCTGTCTGACATCACTGGCATGCAGCTGTAGGATGGAGAGACAGATTTATTATGGATTAGATTACAAAGACTGCAAAAAAAGAACAAAACTACATTCAAAAGAATAAATTAAGGAGACAAAGCACCTCAAACCTGAGTGGGAAAAAATGAACTAATCAGTTCCACGACAACCCCAGTCATGTGGACCGCGTGAGCTAACACAGAGGTGAGCGGGCCTTTATACTACATCAGACTATTGCCTTTGATCAGCCGCGTCAGCTGTAAGCCGCTAGTGACTAGCTCTGGCTGTTAGTGTTAACTGCATTTAGCTTTGATGAGGAGATGCTAATGAAACAGATCAAGGGTTTTAGCCTTGCTGTTAGCTCTGTAACAGCCAGATTAATAATGACTTTAACGGGACTCCTTGTTGCTCCTTTTGCCGTGACACCTTGACAGGCTGAATCATGGGGAGTAAATGAATTTGCTCTGCAAGCCGAAACGTTGTGAGGGTGAAAATAGAAGGCAGTAAGACATGTAGTGAAAGATAACGGCTCTCATACTATATACTGTATATTCTGCAGCTTGCCTTAGACTGTACTTGGTTCTTCAGAAACAGCCAAATGTCTCCTTTATCAAGTCAATCAATAACCCCTGGCGGGAAATAATGGCAGCTTTTTAAGGGGAGACTGTGTGGGAGAGGTTGTTTTCAACTAGTCTGGCTAGTCAAGAGATCAATTACAGACACAATACACAGTAGACCTGTCTCTGTGGCTGGCAGTGCTGACAGACAGCCTCACACGGAAAGCAACAAGACACATAAATGACAGAAATGGACACACAAAGGCACACAGAGCCAATCTGGCTGCATCATGTAGGCCAGTGAAAGCAGAGGCGAGGAGAAGCACACCTCTCAGTGTTAGCAAGTCACTTCTAAATACGTTATTACATCCTTAATCAAGCCAACAAAATGGCCGACAACGGGAGAGCGCGGAGGGGAGGGAGAGAGACTGAAAAACTGAAAGAGGACGTCAGTGACACTTAGCCTGCGGTGCTCCTTGAGACACAATCACGTAACACCACATGCACTCACACGCACATCATCCTCCATACAACAGCGCCATCATATTTGCGTGCCATCAGCCGTGTCACACTGCAGCGTGATGCACCACTAATGTTGTGAGACAGACGGAGAGAGTTTTTGCACACATACTGTAACATTAGTGTTTGGCTGCCTGCTCATCCGAGCTCTAAACGCCTCTTTCACATGTCCTTCCATCCTCCTTTTTTCCTCCCAGTTTGACACTAACCTCCTCATAATGCCTCTCATTTCCCATCTCCGCCTCTCCCTCCTCACACTCCCTCTCTCGGTTTATGCAGCCATCCATCTCCATCCCACTTTGGTTCACCTACTTCCAAACTATTTAGAAGCATAAGAGCTCGCGGGCTACAGCTGCCGCCAGTGTTGAAGGTGCAAATCCAAATGAGCACATGACATGTTAGCACTCTTGTGTGGAGTTGATAGCTGTCTCAGATGAATGAAATCAATGGGTGGCAACGGAGAAGAGAGGGTGAAAATGGTGTAATTTCAGTCAAAGGCAGCTCTCAGCATCTGCGTCGTGTTTACAGCGCAGAGGTTTGGATATCTTTCCCTGAGTGAGATACTGGACCCCTACCTGTTCACCTGTTCTTTGTCGCTTTGTATGCGTGTAATGTAAAATGTTTGCTGGGGGCGTGTGGGAATGTGGCCGATTAAGTTTGTGTGTGTGTGTGTGTGTGTGTGTGTGTGTGTGTGTGTACCCAGCAGCATGCATGTGGCTGCCTTGGTGCCTGGAGATGTTTTGGTAGGAAGCACAAGGCTCACTGGCCTGGCCTCTAGATTCTCCCGTTCCAATTAACCAGCCCAGCAGCCTGCAGCTCTACTGGCCTTATCTGGAGGAAGAGAGAGAGAGCGAGAAACAGAGAGGGGAGGAGGAAGTGACGGAAGGCAGAGAGGGATGGAAGGCAATAGAAAGAAGAAAGACAGGCTTGAGAGAGCAAGAAGAGACAGAATAAACGGAGAACTGGCTCTATAGTAATTTTACATGACGGTGCCTTCTCCAGATGCCTGCTTGCTCACTATCTTCCAGCTCACGCATAAACGCATGTAAACACTCTTTCCCTCCCTCCCTCCCTCCTTCATCTTCTCCCCATCAGACGAGGGAGAACCATCTTAGTAAGAAACAAAGACCTGCCGGCGCCTCAGCCTGGGGAGCGAGGAACAGATAGCGTGCAGTTGACAAAGGTATTGTGTCTATTTTAGGAAGAAAACACTGCACTGTCAATATAGCCACCGGGCCTTTTCTATAGCCATTGTCAACTAGAGGGTGGAAAAAGGACACCCATTCAGCAGCAGTCACTTGTTGTACGCTGGGCCACATAAAGGCCAAAAGAGACAACTCTGTGAAATGTCAAACCTCTCTCATCATCTAAGGATGAATTTTACTGCACTGCAAATGGGTTAGAGAAGTACGAATTGGTTTATTAAAGCTAGTTTGCTCTTTGAAAATCTGCTCATTTCTAATGACTTATAAAGCCTCCGTCTGAAAAAACTATATGTGCTCAGTAGCTTAAATATATAGGATCACCTTAAAAACAAGACAGTTGTTGACAAGCCACTGGAGTAACGGACACATGCAAACATCTGTGTCCATTCAAAACTTAAAATAGTTTGGGATATGAGTAGAAATTTGAAAATGTAATGCCTTATGGACGTGCTGATCATGTCTTTCTTACCCTTTGGTCAGGTAATAGTAACATTTATCTAAGCAGCACAGCTGTGGTTTAAGGTTAGCTTGTTTAAAAATGCGATCTCCTCTTGCATAAGGAAACTTCACATTTGTCTGAAACCTTAGAAAGCATCTTGTCATCTCAGTCAACAGTCACACTTCTGCCCATTGTGGCTGTCTGTCCTTCGTGGACTCCTGTCACATCTTCCCTTTTTGTTGGCTCATTTTTCACATTTTTCTCAGACCAGTATGTATCCTGCCTGTGCACACAGTAGCCTAAAACTGTGTTTGCATTCTTAAAGGGAACTGTTATTCTACAAATTGAGATTGCCTCTAGAAAATTGCACCAACAAAAAAAAGAATAAAAGAAAAGCAGGCCATTAGCAGCTGTATATGTTGGCAGCCATCCCATCTTTCCTGCATGTTAATTGGGGCAATGGCAGGTGCAGTAAGAGGCTAATACTGGTTCCTGAGTGGCCAATGACAAGAAGAATTTCCGCAGCAGCCAGGCAGCCTATAAGCAGGCAGCGAGTACAGCGAGCACCTTAAAGGAACACAGCCACAGCTATTATCTTTTCTTGAGCCCGACAGCAATTAGAATGGAAGTTGGAGAAATGAAGGATTAACAATTTCAGGAATATACCGGTGTAATTATAGCTCCAATTTCTTATTTATCTACATTTTGTTTTAACTATTTGCCATAAGCAGTTTTAATGTATGTTTTCAAATTCAGCAATATTACTGGTTTAAATGCCTGGACACTTACATACATTATGACTGTGCAAACATCTACACTGGTTTATTGTGTACCTTCACACATGCTGCTGCTTGTTCACGTTGTTTTAAAAAACTGAGGTACAGAAACCACCACTCTGTCAAATAATCTCCTTAAGCCCAGAGCAAGTGTTGGATTTATGAATATATTACCAAATTCCATCTATTATGTGCATTACCGCGCTTTGTGAAGTTGTATGGGTGGGGGGTTACTTTTCTTTCTCGCTACCAATGAATTATGGAAAAATCAGAAAAATGAGGGACAGCAGGATAGAAAGAAAAGGAAGTGAGATTGCGCAGGAGAGGGAGGGACACTGAGGCACACGTAGCAATTCAGAGCGAACTGGCTCCGGTAAATGACAGTCGATTATCATCTTAAATATACTGTCAGAAAGCAATTTGCTTCGCTCATGCCACAGGCCTGATATTTGCACCTTATTAGGGAGGCTGCCCTATATTTTAAGAAGCCAACCTCCCAACCTCCCTGAGCTTCCATTTACCCATGAGCCACCTGTGAACCTGTCTAAGGACAAATTTTCTTGTGAAGAAGGGTGAATTGTACTGGAGATAGACAGCTGTGGCAAAGGCCTGTAATGTAACCAAAATTAAAACGCAGACTAAATAGGCCTTGTGATATCTGACGTTCATCACTATAATCGAAGTTTGGTTTAAAAGGATCTGAAATACCCTTTCATACAGACAGTGCAGATACATTTTACTCAGCAGTGTTAGAATACCAAAATGTTTTATTCAGGCAAGGAGGTGTCACAGAGGGAATAATGAAGTCAGAGTGTTTAATCAGTTTTGTTGGTCAAGATTCTATCAGCTGTCTAGAGCTATCATGAAAACACCATTAGCAACAAATCTTATTCAAAGGAAATATGCAATTATTACCAACCTCTCTAGTGTTTATTGCCATTTTGACCTCATAGCTCGTAAACTCAGTGGGAGGTAGACACATAAACTCTAAAACTTTGAAAGGATGTCACAGCCACTGCAGATTTGTAAATGCAATTGACATTTAAATATCTGAGCTAATGCTGATGGCGGGGTTGTATTGTTGCAAACATTTCAGAGGGATCAAAAGAAACAGAAGCACAGTGGAGACCTGTGTACTGATAGAGGAAATAAACTGGGGTCGGGATATTCTACTCAACACTCCAGCTTAGTGATTTCCATTGATGTTAGGGCGCCGATATGATTACTAAGAGTCAAGGCCCACCGATATCTGCAGCAGGTGAGCAATGTGTTTAATTTCACAGACCTTGTAGACTTGCTGAGCTCATTACTGGCCTCTCAATTCACTCAGTGCACTTCCTATGGTGGCATATTGATCTGGGCAATATGGTTGAAAGCAGTGTCTTACAAAAGACCTCTCACCAAGCTCCTCTCGCATGCAGTCCGCAGTATCAAGTCTGTCTCTCTCCAGCTCTCTTTCCTCTTTTGAGGAGGAAGTAACTAAGAATAACTGAGGAAAAATGGAACTGACGCCGCTCCGAAAACATTGATTCAGGTCTCCTTTAGTTCGGCTCTAAATCTGCGGGAACATGCACAGGCACGCGGTGTCGCTTTGTGACTCAGAACAAAAAAGTGGCAAGAATTTGGTTTGAAAAGATATGAGGTGACACACATGGGGAGCTTTGAAAACGGGGGCCGAATATGCACGTATTTGCAAGCCCTGGGCTTGGTGTGTTAGGTTATACACAGGCTGGATTGAGGGGGTAGGGGGCTGCAGTTGAGATTAAAGGATCACATTATGTAAGCACTGCTAATGCCCGCTCTCTTTCTGAAAAAGAGCCCAGAAAATGCTTTGAGCTGCAAAGGGTTTTATGAGCATCCAACCTGAACTCGCAAGACAAACTGCATCTTTCTCCCAACAGCCTCAATGGGGATATTACAGACAGGATAACTTATGACCCCTGGAATAAAATAATATTACACCGGCTGCCTTTGAGGCCAATTGAAACCACTCAGTGCCTCAGGATTTACTACCGAAACCAAGTGGAAAAGCTAAAAGACAGTGGTCGAGCTGATCAATACAAAATGCACTGACTATGACCTTGTAAAATCTCTCCATATACGACAATGGTGGATGCTGTCTTAGGTGTGTTTGTTTAGTAGTTTTAGATGCTGATGATCATGTCATCTTGAGATGAAGTTGATATGCTTACCTATTGATTTGGCATCATAACAGAGGCTGAAGTTTGCACTGGCAATGGACATTTGTGAGCGCTGGATGCTTGCCTGCATTTGTGTGTTTCACACTGACTATGGAGTTTCCTCCTTTTCCTGACAGTACCCAATCCTCAGTCTAAACGCATCGACTTCTCGCTGGATGTACCTCAGTCTCTGAGGCCATGCAGCAGACACCCACACACACACACACACACACACACACCCACAAGCATGTTTGTTGAAATTCTCCTTACATCCTGACAGCAATCAATAAATCAGATGTTCTGAATTTTATTAAAATGTTTTAAATCTGGAGCTGTGGCAGGCCTGTAATAAGTATGGCCCGAATTAAGTAATTGGTCGGCCTATCAGCCTGTCTACCTACCAATCTGCGCGGGCTCTGCCCATGCACTTATTAAACATGTGGTAGGGGAAAGTGGCTTTGTAGGGAGGACAGGAGGGAGGCCTGAATAGAAGGGGTGGAGTTTTTTTGGTTGGATACTGCAAAATCTAGCTGTCTCTCACTAGTTTTTTACCTACCTCAGCTTTATTTCCAATTTACTCCTTATCGTTCCAGCCTGCTCTCCAACATCTGGGACAGGGAATTAATGACTTTGCACAATAATATAAATAGGTGAACCATGTGTTGAAGTATGTTTGGAAAGGAGGCATGATATTATATCAAATTGCTAAGCAGATAATCAACACTCTGCAATCAATTGCATTTTGAGAGTAGCCGTTACTAATCTGACTGGGTTTGTGTGTGTTTGCACGAGTGCAGCTACGAGATAAGATGAAAGGTTTATGATTCCCATTGGTAAATTGGGTCACTGTAACTGAAAATGTATTAATAAACACCGTCAAGAAAATAGAACATAAATAATGATATAGGAAAATAACATGCGACCAACAATTCCATCCAACAGATTGTGTGTGCATGTTTGCCTAGATAAATGGGTAACAAAAAAACTGCAATGCAAAGCAGACCAGCTTTGGATAAATCTCTGCCCTTGAGCAAGGTTTACAAACTGCATCGCTTTCATTAAAAACATAACCAGGCTCCAATAAAGGGAGCCAGTGAAACAATGTTCCAACTTAAAAAGGATAACACAAATAGAGGTTCATAAATCTTTATGAGTGCATTCACAGCTATTCTGACAAATTGACGATTATTACATACATTTAAAACAACTTCCTCTCAGTTATTTGTTTACACCACAGAGCCACCTGTGAAAGTTAAAGCCAGACACCACTGGGGTAATCACCCCTGCCATATGGTTGAGTGAATTACAGCCAGTACACACTGTGCCCATCCACCAGCACCAAACTAGCTATAACGCAGCACTAATGTGTTACTCCATAATGATGCTGTACACTAAGCATGTAAACAGAAGCCCAGAGCTCCCACTGTGAACCTACAGTAATAATAGTGTGAGTGTCAAATAAGCTACGTGCCAATGGGAAGTCTTATTAGGTTCAAAGGGAAAAGTTAGTGGAACACATGCTTACAGGATACCATTTTAGTACAGATGAATACAGACACAGTAGATATAATTTGATTAAATATAGATGATCTGTGATAAACAAATAAATAATAATAATTCAATAGAAGCCATAGTGAGAAGGGTAAATCTGATATGTTTCCAGACTTCACTCCATCTTTTTCTGCTAAGTCAAACTGTGAGTCAAAATGTCATGTTTGCATCTTTGTTCTATAATCAATATAACTGTCAAAGAGAGTTTAGGGAGGCATTTTGGTGGATTATGTGACATGTTGGCCCAGAGGCGATGCCAATGGATATTTGTCAAGTTGCTGCATGTCAGAAAACAGAAAGGATTAAACACAAGAGTCACAAAAGTGATAATTGGACTGTGGCTGTCACACTTTGGGTCTGCAGTGGCTGCAGTTCCCAGCCTGTGGCCCATGTACAGGTTCGTAGTTCTCAGTGCCTCTGGTGTCAGTACAGGGCCCTCCGTCTACTCCTCTTCCCTCTTTGAATAGAAAAGCATCCCATCACATTTGGTTCATCGCACTCCACCTGCTATTTCATTTTTTTCTTTAATCTCCCTAAATAAAACCCCGCCCCTCTATTCGGTCATGTTTCTGTCAGTCCTCCTGGTGTGTTAACCTTCTTAAGTGTCCAGTAACGACGGGTAAGCCCCAACAACAATAGTGTTAGAAAGGCGAGAAGCCAACTGGGATATCAGTGAACAGAAACAAGCTCTCCCTTTCAATCTCGACCATTACCAGATGAGCACAGTAGGAAATATGGGAGGGGATGGGGAGAGAGGGGTGGGAGCAGACGGAGAGGAAGCAAGTGAGACTATATTGGATATTGGTAAGAGCCTAAGCGTGGCGAGGAAACACAAAAAGGCAGGATTTGGTGATCTCAGATCTATGTTGATGATTTTCTCAGACGGCAGGGAGGCCACGTGTGAAGAATGAGGCAAGGTCAGGAAGACAGGTACTCACACACTGGGCAACAACAACAATAACCTAGGGTGAGTGATAAGCACAGTGGCTGTACTGGGCAGAAGAGAGGGGAGACTGAAGAGGATGCAAGTACGTACATGAATCTGTACACGTACGGGGAGCTCTTTGTGTCTAAATAAAGCATTACTGCAAATTGGGGCATGGACATGGCAAGGTGGGCTGTCTATTGGATGAAAATGGTTATGTGTATAACCAACCAAGTGCACATCCCCAAGCACTCATACTACACAAAGTGGCACGCTGCTACTCCATATGTATGTGTGTCTGTGTAGCATATTATGCAACCAGGTGAGGGGACTTGGACGTGTGCCCGGGAGCGTCTGCATGCGTTCAAAAAACATGCCCGCGTATTGAGGCACACAATGTAGAGCATTGTGGCGAGGAATGCGGGGAGATAATGGAGAAAGCCCGAGCCGTGTTGGGAGCTGGAAGGTAAGAGGAACCGAGCGGGGAGAGAACATCCAATTCAATTTCGAAACGGCGCCGGCTCAGAGTACAAACACAAAGGCTTCATTACAGGCAGATCCCCGTTGAAGGCTGGAGCTAATTCACCGTCTTCAAGCGCGAGGAGAGAGAACAGCATGGGAGGGAAGGCGGGGGGGCAAGGCTAGAGGGAGCGACAAGGAGCTTGGTGAGGGAACGAGGTGAGGTGACATCGGGAGGGGAAAAGAGGGGGAGAATGAAGGAAAGACCCAGCAGCAGTTAGTCTGCTCTGAAGGGGAGCGAGAGAGAGAGTTCAGAACCAACGGCCCCACTAAAAGCATACTAATGCCCCATTAGGAGCACAGGGCAGGAGAGTAATGACTTCCATTTTGGCATTCACACATGTGAGAACCATATAAATAAACTGAAAAAAAAAAAACATGGTGCAAGCAGAGGCATGTTATTGCATTAATAAATCAGGTTACACATTAAGTGATCAACATTATAAATAAGTGATTGGCTGGCCAGTGCATGGGTCGGGATAAACATAGGCTTGTTTGCTGATAAACACAGCTACCTAATAGTCACATCCGTCTACTCATGCAAACTGTCCGTGTATTTTGTGTTTGCATGAGTGCACATGAGGACATACAGGGGGTGGACAAAATAATGCAAACACCTTGTGGTTTAATCCAACACAATACTGCTATAACAAATTAACTTTATATGAAGCTTGTTGTTGGTTGTTGATGTCCAGATGTGATGATTGAGAGGATGATATTTGAGGTTTTGCATAAAGTGGATCCCCCCCCCACCCCATAATCTTTGTTTATTGTTTTCTTATTTTATTTAAATTTTACTTCATTTTTTTGGTTGAGAGAACTTGTGACAACGCGTCATATTTAGACATTGCTTAATTACTAAGCTTATTACTACTCTATAATAAATGCTGTTTGTATAGCTTAGTGTTATCCGTGTTATAAATACGTCAATTATTATAGACCCACTTGCCAATTTATTATGTAATGCTAGTTCAAACAAATGCAGTTTAATTCAGCAATCCTGCAGTAAATTCCGCCTTCATCAAGGTTTTAGCATTGGGTTTTTTAAACTGTATTAGAGAGGTGATTCACATTGAGGGACATTTGCAGGCTGTGATTTGCAGTGATGTTGAATTGTATTGCGTTGTACGAAGGTTTCTCATATTTAGTCTACCCTTATTGATATAAACAGGATGGACAAATTATTCTCACCAGAATGTGGTATAATTCAATAGCACCGTAACAGTAGCTGCCAAAATGGCCATAAAATTTAGAAGAAGAGTTTCAACTAAAACATTAAACATTTCATGAAGGCTGAATTTATTGAGGGCTATAGTATCAGACTGCATTAGTTTAACATACGTGTACCTAATAAGCTACTTACTGAGTGTGAATCCCTCAATTAAAATGTTTTACTTGCGTCAATGTCTCAGTGTAGGATCGGCAAGGCGGATGCATTTTGTTGCTGTACGGATCATCAACAATCAGCAATGTTAAATATCCACAAAGTGTCTTATTGATGAATTTATTGATCTATACACACCAGAGACTGTTGTCTGGTGGCAACTAAACGACTTCAGTAATAGTGCTATTAGTTTCATGAATCGACATGGACAAAATGTCTGTATGTTGTATGTGTCAGTGTGAGAGCAAACGAGAGCAGCATTTTGCTAATGGCTGAAGGTCAGTGGATGCAGACGCCCTCCCCTCTTCCCATTCTCCCCCCCCCCCCCCCCCCCCCCCCCCCCCCCCCCCCCCCCCCCCCCCCCCCCCCACCTGACACAAGCTGTGAAGCCCTGAAGCTACACTGCAGAGGTGTTTGCTGTTCTCACACATGTACACACACACGCACACACACAAACACACAGCAGGCCACAAGCACCAGAGGTAGGCAGGACACTGAGGTTAGGGGTCCCAGGTGAAATGCCTCTCCGCTGGGTGTGAATCAAACAGCGGCTGGGGGACAGGATGCCAAGGGAGATAGAACAAAGAAAGAATGAACGCGAGGGAGGGAGAGAGATGGAGAATAGTGTCAGAGCGGATTAAAAATGCATGGCATTGCTCTAGCTGGCGTAACAATGAGTGTCCTCATTCGTTGCCTGTCACCTCTGGGGACTCATGGGACAGAGTGGAGGAGAGAGGGTGAGGAGAGAGAGGGCGTACCAGCAGTTCACAGTAGGGAGCAACAAAAAGAGAGGAGAAGTAGAGGAGAATCGCAGGTGAACTGTGATTCACAGTAGGGCATAAAAAGAATCTGGAGGGATTAACATTAGATTTTGAGGCGGGGCATCTAAGTTCAGCTGGGTTGCATGACGGCTGAGGAAATAATGACCTCTGTAGCTCACCTGATAACACACACACAGACACACAGATTATTTGAGAATAGTGGCATTCAGAGAGTGTTGAAGTCTGGCGTTCAGCCAGCGCTCTTCATAATGAACTATATGAAGTATGGTAGAACGTATGGCCAGAACTAAAACGGATCAGTTGAAACCAAGTCATGAGGACATGACACATGAAAAGCATCATTAAGGTACATGGCCTTCGCAAATCACCACTTGCACTCTGACAATGGCTTGGCTAAACACTTTGCACTCTGGGAGAATATGATCAGCGTGGCAGTAGAGCGAATGTCGCCTTCTGCGATTTCTCGTATGGTGTCGGCCCAATCAGCACATCACAGAGAAAGCCAATGCCGAAACAAAAAAGGGGTGGCAGGTGACAACAATCATCTGTGAGCCTCTCCTCAGTGACCTTGACAAAAAGGAGGATGTCATCTGTGGCGTAATGAAAAAGCTGCCCTCCAGTGAGCAAAACGGAGGAAAAATAAAAGGGCCAGGGAAACGGAGGAAGGGAAGGATAGATGGCCGATGAGGAAACGTGCATCCAAACTGTTTATTTTTTAAAATTGCGTGTGAAGGACAACCGAGGCCCCAGCTGTAAATAACCTGTGTGCTGCTTAACATCCGCCTGAGAAAGGTAAGTACATGACATACGTCCATATGGATGTGTCAGCGTGTATGTGTGTTGCAATGACCTGGCAAGGTTGTGAGGTCATAATGATGGGAATAAGGGCGCACATTAAGCCTCTACATGCACACACATACTCCTTCCCTTCCCTGTGTCACCTACCCACCCATGATCACTGCAGACAATGTGACATTAGTTGACATCCGATCCCAACTGATCCCATTTGTTCATCAATTAAAATTCACTGAACCCCTAATCCTATTGCAGGCTTCTATATTTCAGAAGAAAGTTAATATTTTAAAGTATATAAAATCATTATCAATAAATCAGCAATGCTTCATAAAATAATAACAGCAGAGCAGGTCAAATCTTTTTGAAGATACAACCATTAATAGTGCATGATGCTTTCAATTTAAAAGCAATTTAGGAAGTATTTGGAAAGACAGGGAAACAACTGACGCATGTTTCAAAAACATGTTTTGCTATGTAATTTATTTCCTAAATGTCTCTTTATATCAAACAACACTGGACAAAGCACAGCTTGTCTCTCCATTAGCAACCCTGCTTCCTGGCAATAAATAATCACATTGTTTAAAAGCCAGGGGTAGAAGCTAGTGATGGGCAACGGAAGCCTTATGAAGCTTTGGGGGTTTAGTGGGGAGCGGAAAGATTCTGACTTGTTCGGAGCTGCATACAACGCCACAACACTGACAGCTGGTTGCTTGGAAAACGTCAGCGGCCATTAAGCAGCCTGTCCTCACCAGAAAAAATAGCCGTATAGGTCGAATCTGCAGCAGCTTATTACGACCCATTTTCATGTATATCGTGAGGCCACGGCCTGTAGCGGCCGTATGACGGTTGCAAAGGAGGAAGTCAGGTGACAGCATAAAGAGCGAGAAAGTCTGCGTAAGGAGGTGGATGCGCAGGAAGGATCAAACTAACTCAGGACTTTCACATGGGAGACTGGCGTTCCTGTCTCATGTGAAACCAATTCAATGTTGACTTATTTAATGTTGAATAACTGGTACTTTCCAATTGTCAAATATGTCATTTTGGAAAATACTCATATGTTTTGGTACTTTTCCAACAGAGATATATGCCATATGTCGTATTGGGACAATTGACAATTGACCTCTTTCGTTGTTAAGGTATGTGGAGGTATTGCCTTTAAGATAAGCTGAAGCACCACAACAAAAATCCTAGGTATAAAACATTTTTGCTGACATGAAGTATACAAATAAAATAGCCTATTGTAGCCAATTAAATAATCATTTGTTAATATTAGGTAGAAATCTTATGTCTGTCTAGTGAACATCTCCATATTTCTCTATTCTATTTCTTTTAAATAATTATTATTATTATCATCATCATCTCTTCTTATCCCACTAATGTGCCGATCACATAGTTTAACCTCCAGACATCATAGCCTAAATCAGGAGACCTAACCTTCTGAAGGATTCTGGGACTTTTCTCCCCAGAAAATGTTAATTTCAAAGACTGACCTGACTGCCTTCTAATAAATGTGTGGAGTCAGGGAGTTGAGAGGATGGGTGGCATTGAAAAAGAGCATTCTCAGCAGAATCTGGAGGGTTAAATATATGAGCAGATATGATTTAATCTTTTCACATATATTGTTAACGGTTGCCATTGGTGATTTGATTTTGAAATTTGTAGTACTCACCTCAAGGGCATTTGAAAAGTGGGGGAGACAATAAAACTACGGGTATGAGAGAGGAAATAAAAGGATTTGAATACCATTTTCTGCATTTCTGCATGCTTTTATCATATCCCCAGCTACTTAAAAGCAACACATTGTAATTAGGATGGCTATTATGCTTAGTTTATTCATTTTGCCAGAAAAGTGGTAAATATACATCAGTTTAATATCAATATGCATTTGATCTAAAATCTTTCAATAATCCCATTTTAAACATTACTGTAATTATGTATATGTACTTACTGAAACATTTTCAGCAAACACGTTGTCAGAGTTTAAGAAGTATAACAATTATTGGGATTAGCAGATACTCTTTGACCAAGGTCTGGTGGGTCTTAAACTGAGCCAAAGACGCTGCACTGAGCGCAGGGCAGATTGCGTTGAGAATAAGAACGCTCTCAAATCCTTCATTACACATCATATTCCTCTGGGATTTAACAAATTAAGTAATAGAGACGGAGAGGGAGAGGGAGAAGGGGGAGTTGTGAATGGGTATGTGTATGTATGAGTGCGTGTATGAGTAGTCACTAGATGAATAGTCTATAGATCTGTATAATCACATGAACAGAGACAAGATCAGGGCTGTTGAAGATTGCAACATATTACACAGAATTACGCAACATACACCAGTTTAGTGAACTGAGCAAAAATATCAAATACATTAGCTCACAGAAAGGCAATAATATGCTACCAGACTGTCAAACCTCACTGTCTCAAGGCTGCAAGTTTAAGTGCTGTGTGAAAGACACAGATGAATACAGTGTAGGCTTCACTTCAACAGTCAAATTATAGATGTGTTTCTATCGACACCTGTAGATGTGTAGGCAGCAGCTACTGCCCAGCTACGCAAACATTTAATCAGTTCAATTACGGGCAGTGCATTGTCATTCAGATATTCATGCGTTGGAAATTTCCGGTCACTTTCATCCTGCCAGTCAAACACGGCACATCACAGAAATCTATGGTCAAAATGTGAATGAGGAAAGCCGTGAAAATGGGAATCTTACCGGTTCCACTGCCTCTAATGAGCTGAGGTGTCTTGCATAGCCAATCAAGCCTGTCTCCAGTAATAGTGTCCAATGACACCTGTAGGACACTGAGGCATTACAATGAGCCAGTGGCGGTTAAGCTAAAAGGAGTGGACAGCCAGCTCGACACGGATCAATGTCTGTTCCTTTAGCCGGGAAATGGTCATGGTCATTCAGGAGCTGCAAATGAAGACCAACGCGCAAGCTTTGCTTTGGATGTCATTTGGTAATGGAAAGGTGTTAGTTGGAAACATCATCTTATTGAGCAACAAGCATGAATAGCGGATGCTTATCTACAGTTAATACTAGTTAATATAGGTTTTGTTTCTAAACAATAGACCAGTCTTTATAAAGAAGGTCAAACATTTGTCTGTTTTTATATTTTTCATCTAGCTTTGTTGGAAAATAACCTAACTGTATGTGAAAATAGCCTGAAGCATGTGTTTTCTGCAGCTCAGGAATATTTACTCTTACCCTTACTCTGTTGTTGGCTACTGGAAGAAAATAATGCACTTTGGAATTAGGAAGTACAAACACAGTGTTTCTGCCAGTGAAATTTCAGATTTAGGGTAGTGATGCCCTGCAGCTGGGATGACCCAAAACCTTACTGGGAAACATAGCACAATGTAGGTTGCCAAACTGTTGGGAGTGACGGCTCGGCACGGCTTCCTTTCCTCTACTGTGTAGTAAAGGCTGCCTAAGGAAGCTTCTGATTTAGCTAAGGTGAATAAGACTTTTGCCTTCCAGGAGTTTGTGCGTGTACTCCCTCCTACACAAACATCATTGTTTCTTTTCATTCTTGTTCCTTTCTGGCACACAGAATCACTCCTTGTTCTCTCGTTGGATGTACAGTTGTTTGTCAGACATGACTGTCTGAGAGAGATCTTAACCTTGGCATGAGTGAAAGCAAGACATCACCCATTAAGAGGTGCACCAAAAAGAAACTTTAAAACCTAAAAAAGCATAAATACATTCAAAAAGCCAATATGTCTTCTTGTGAACAGTGCATTTAGACGTAAAGATTTGAGGTTTTAAATCAATTCATAACTCATTATGCAAAGCAATGATATAATCTGGAATGAAATAATTGCTGGCATGTTATAAAATTATCAGCATGCAATCTGATTTCCATTATTTCTTAAGAATGTCATTAAAAGTATTTACAGAAAGCACGACTTTCCTGCATATTAACTCAAACGCTATGCATATAATTTTGATTTTGTAGTACAAATTTCATAAATTGTAAATTATGCTGCTAAGTTTTTCTGGGTTACTGTGGGACGTTTTAACAAACACAGAAGTGGATATTATCTTCCCAGTTTGAATGGTGAAAGTTTGCATAGCACAGCTATACTAGAAGGACATTTCCTAAGTTGATAGCTAGGATCAAATGTTGCTCTTCTTCATGGATCCTGGGGGCAAAGGACATGTCCTCATTATGCTATAGAAATTCTCTCTATGCTGCATATATTTACACACACATACTGCATGCATAACGATAGATAGATAAAATAGGAAAATGGAGATTATTTTATTGGCTGTTTGACACAAAGTCATAAACAATTTCTCTCTGTTATATCTCGTACTTACACAAACACTTGTTGCAGTGTTTCAGAAAGTTCAGAAAATGTGAAAGAGGAATGATTGTCACAATGCACCTGTCCACAGAGACTTTTGCTTTCCTCAGCGGGACTTTGGCCACTGCACATATCCCTTCCTTAGAAATCCTAAGCCCCTTCCAGCTGCAGTTTACTTTACAGCAGATGGATATACATTGTCGAAATCAATACAAAATCCTGCTTCCTTTGTGATGGCATCCTTTGAGACCAGTACAGAGTTCATGATTTGCATTTCAATGCAACACAGGAGAAATGCATCTTGCCTGGACAAAGCTAAGAGACACAATGAGGGTCACTCACTTTATACGTAAATAAATGTGTTTCAACATCAGTGCAATTACCACCTTGTGCAACAGTTCAGTTAATACTGACTATTGGCACAGACGGCAGCTGCAGCCCAGAATGCTGTTCTATTATGGTAATTTAGGTACAATTATTAGCTTACTGAAAATGCCAATATATCAGTCTTTTGGGATCAATTTCTAACAGTTATAAATTACTGAACCTAAAATTTTGCTTAAATCTGTCAGACTGTGGATTTTTGTATATGCTTGATGTGGCATTGTTAGTGCATACAGGCCATATAAAAATAATGATATGAAATTATATGAAATGAAAGTAAGCCTATACTTGCAAGCTGAAGACATGGAGGGCAGGCAAAGAGGGGGAGGACAGACGGCGAATAAAAAGGGAGGAGAGAAGCCTGGGGCACCAAGAGGGGTTTAGGTGGGAAAAGGAGATGTGGATGATTAACGATGCAAGTTTCAACTGGATGAAAAAATATGGGCACTGTCCGGTTTGCACTGCAGAGGAGACCCAGAGGCAGAGATGTACTCTGGTGATTTGACCCCGAGGCGAGGGTCAGAGCTGACAGCAAAGCAACAGTCCTAATGAGCACTCTTCCTCAGCCGTCATCACCACAGTCTTCTCTCCCTTACTGCAGAGCAACAGCAGTTGACCTTTCAAGAATAAGAGTCAGTCTTACCTAACAGACCTCCATCTGCTTTTTTGATAAATCTGTGCAAATCAGCTTTCATTAAAAATACACAGCAAAACCACTATTCCTTTGAAACGGGATGATCAAGGATGATATGAGGGTAGACATCACGTTTCGGCATAATTGCCGTTTGACTTCTTAGTCTTAGCATGTTTGGTTCAAAGCACTGAGAATAAATCATTAGTGAAGGAGGGAAACACGAATTCATGGAAGCTACAGCTTCCTCAAGAATGGGGGTAAGGGAGTTGCTCAATCGACTGATCACTGCCTTTGAAGCCGATTGACTCAATTAATTATTTAACAGGATCTTTTAAAAGGGGTAAAGTGCCTTGGCTGGAGGCCACACAGCTAGGCCATAAAGCTATGTAAAGCCTGTCCACCCTGAAGAATAATGGATCCTAAAATTAACAATATGCATTTTTTGAGTGCACAGAGCACCTTTGGACATCGGGGTCAGTGCTTGTACCTGCAAATGTTTCATTAACCTTTGACCTCTGAGTGTGCCACTAATACATAAAAGATATTTAGCCAAGGGCAATGCTGAGCAAACACATTAGATATATATAGTAATAGTTATTTAGTTAGTTGTTAATAGGCAAAATGTTAAAACAATAACAGCACCAAACAAATTCTTAAAAAAATCAACAGTGATATATCGTCAAATATCGCTTCTGGATTCATGACACATAATTATGAATATTTGTTATTCCAGTCTTCATACATTTATCCTTAAACATATATTATATAAAGAAAAAAAATGAAAGAGAGTGGGACAGATTTGTTACAATATGGACAGCCTTAAATAATAGCAATATATTAGAATGTGTTGCAAAAAGATTTCATGTTTTACAGTACTTATGAAATCTGAAGAGTGAAGAGATGGGGGAAGCTGCATGTACAAGGCAACTTCTAAACAGTGCATCACTGCCAAGCTTTCCAATCTATCCAAGTTAAGAGCAGTAAATCATCATTAAATATTTTTAGATATTTACCACAGACATACAGTATCGCCAGAGCTAATGGGCTTCCTTTTGGAGTCGTGGTTGTTATAATAGGTCCAACTGAACATGTTCAATCTAAAATACTCTTAGAAATGAGATGTGATCCTCCCTGCATGGAGCAAGCCTGTGTCCCCTGTAGCCCAAACAACCAAAAACAACCGCTCATCGGTTTGGTTGTCACAGTTCAGTTTGCTTAAATGCTATGTGGAGCAAAGCTAACTGCACAATCTTTCGTGGTGTTTGTGAAATTTTTCTCTCTCCATTCACTTTGAATTGCAGTCTGCAAGGTGTACCAGCTGCAAATGTCTGACAATAGGTTCCAAATTGAAGTGGCCTTTGATATATCAGTTTTAAAACTTTAAAACTGATATATCAAGTTATATATCGAATATCTGTCTAGGCTCTGCGTTAAGGAGATAGGACAGTTTGAGGATTGGAATTGGGCACCAATGCAAGTCCCAACACCCACAACGCAGAGGTGTAATTAATTTGAGGTTTGATCATGTACGCACACATACTGGCCAGACTAGCCATATGCTATTCACTTTTGTGCAAAGCAGTGATTATTTTTTCCTCCTGTTTGTCCACCAGGAAGATAACCTTTACATTTATTGGCCAGCGGCCTCCCTGCCTCTGGCGTCCTCCCTGGCTTTAATTAAAGCTGTAATTATGCAGACAGACTCTTCTCTCATTATATCTAATCTTTTCTTTCAACATGCTTGCTGTCCCCTGTTCAATTAACTGAACTCCTTGTTGTGGAGGCAGCAGGCTTGGTAAAGTGCAGAGTGAGAGGGAAGTTAAAGATGGAAGTATGAGTTTGAAATTTCCGTACTGACCTCATTGATCTTCAGTGCTGGTTATATGGTCTTGTGATGTTTGAAATCAGATGTTGCGCGGTGGACATGGGACTTTTATTACTGTTGCAATTAGGGCTCCAACTACTGATTATATTCATTTTTGATTGTTCAGGGTATTTTCTAGGTTTCTTGTTTAGTTTATTAAATGCGTACATCGCCCCTCACAGTTTCTGGGAGCCCAATCTTCAAATTGGTTGTTTTGTTTGACCAACCAAAATGTGTATTTTACACTGATATAAAATCGAGAAGGTGGAAATCCTCACATTTGAGGCAACAGCTGTTTTAGTATTTTTGCTAGGCAATTCAAAGACAATAATCAGGATTGTGGATGATTAATTTTCTGTAGAATGAAGCTCAGTGTAAGTTCAACCAGGAAGTCCTTACGCATCACTCATTCACAACTCTTTTTCTCCCTAACAGCTGACTACAGGCGTTGTCACCAAGTTTTCCAATCAGGTTTCACTACAATCAGCTCAGCCAATTATAAAGTCACAATCAGACTTTAAATCTGGGGTGGGTTCAATCTCAAAAGGTTTTCGGATTCAACTACAATGTTTCCTTGAAATGGGCTTCGAGGTATCCCGTTTGGTGGGCGTGTCACATGTGTTACCCAATCAGCTGTGACAAATTTGTAAAACACAACTGTGTTAAAAAGGTAGGAAAATACAGCGCGCTTGCGTACACAACAGGGTGTTCAAAGCAGCACCGTTTCCCTTGAAAAAAAAAACATATTTGCTACATTTTGTCGGAACCTAACTCGCCCTGTTCCCTCCTCTGCGAACAGCTGTCATTTCAGTATGAATCGCCGCGGCCCTCCTCCATCCCTTTCACCTCCTGCTTACCAGATCCAGGCACAGTTCAGCCCAGCAGAAGGCTTCCTTTCTTCTCATTAGAGCCCTAGCATGTTCTCCAGCCTTCTTCACACCACCAGTGTCTAGACTCCATCAGGGGATTTCTATGCATCTACAGCTCCATCTCCTTTTCTAATTACCTCATCATCATGATGGAGTCTAATCACCAAATTACATTCTCAGTCAATGTCTATCATGTCAATCAAGGATGTCACTTTGTGTTGAAAAATGGTGGGGACATTTAAGGGCTCAGATTAGGGGTGTGACAAAACACTTTTGACAATGCAGAATATTGGGGTCACGAGAACAAGACTAGAAGATATTTTAATACTATTTAAAAGAAATGTGTATTGATGAAATACACAATATGGGGGTCCTCCCCCAGAAGAGTTTGAGTATTAAAGGCTAAATTTCCTGCATTCTGGAAACATTTCTCTGTACCAATTTATGGTGAAAATGACTTTATGTAAAGGGGAACACAAAATTCAGGTGGCAGGTGACAATTCCGGATATAAAAATATAATGAAATATAATGCAGTAATCCGTAAATTGTTTTTGTTTTTTTAACTTAAGGATTTTTATTTTTGTACAATGCAGATCTGTTTTTTTCTATATTTACATGGCATTGCATGTTTTCTTATTGTGCCTCATAGCACTTGCATTTGTTATTTAACATTTCTTGTTGTGAGCTGTTTTTCAGAACATTTTTAACAAATGCTTTCTAAAAATGGTGGGGACATGGCAATTTCAAGAAGTGGTGGGGATATGTCCCCAGTGAAAATGACACCTATGGTGTTAATACATTATATTGTTAACTCAATCAAGTCTCTCCTGATAGAAAAAAAATTAGCCCTACAAATATAAGTTGAACATTTACAACATATGTGAATGAATGAATGAACAGTGGCTCTGTTGAGTTCATGTGATGTTGGCGAAGCAAGCGCCTCTGTTGTGTGTGGACCTTGTCAAGGTCAGTCTTTCTCTCACAGTTTCTGTACTGGGTTTCCTGGGGTGGACAGTCTGCATGCCACATGCTGGTTGCAGCCTGTGTCCTGCTGCCTTCAAAGTAGCATTCTTCAGCATACTCCATAAGCCTCTGATGTTTTAGTGATGGAAGAAAGGATATTTAATATGTTCTGTGGTCTCATACAGTGGGAAATTGTCTAGTGGGAGATTGTCAACAGCTGGAAAATACAACCACCGTCTGAGACAGAAGGGACCCCTGCCCTTTCTTAGATTTCCCCTGACAGTCCCTACATACAGAGCCTTTACCTCATTGTTACTGAGGTGGATTTTGCAGGACAGGATTTGGTGTAGTATTAGCATTGCCTTATTGATCAGCTTCTTAGATGAAGTATTGGAAGGTAGAGGACTGATCAAGGGGTTAAACTGAGATTTAGGGATGAAGTGAGTGAGTGTGTGTGTGTGTGTGTGTGTGTGTTCAGGTAAAGGTCACCCCTGGATGGAAAAGGGATGGAATGGAGACTTAAGATCAGTATCTACAAAATTATCTCTGCCTGGGCCTTGTACACTAGATTGACAGAGGAAGCCACACTGGGTCGTGAGTGTGTGTGTGTGTGTGTGTGTGTGTGTGTGTGTGTTTGTATTTGTTGAAGGGGAGTAACGTTTCATAGTATTTGGCACAGCATCTTTAGTGCTCATTTTCAAAACCTTGTTTTAGGCATCCAGAATGTGTTCATGAATGTAAGCAGAGAACTTACTTCATTTTCTATTCATTGGAGATAGTTGTTGAACTTCACTTTCTTAAAAGTAGTTGATAACCATCTCAAGCAACACCTTTTTAAGTCAAAGGAATATGTGTAGAATGAATATATGCATATGTATGTATTAAAAACATCAACAATAACAACTGTTTTTCAATTAAAGTACAGCCCAAATGTCTGAAATACCCAGTAGTGAGAGGAAACCATTGCCTCCTCCACAAATCTTTTGTGCAGTCAGGTATTGTGCCAGTCGGTCGCAATTAAGTGTGGACAACAAGGTGAAAATGCCTTAATTATGTTCCTTAGAGGCTTCTGAGCCATTAAAGTCAAACACAAACCTCTTTTGTTGTTGGGCAATTACATAGCTTCTTTACTTTCTCTGACGTCCATTTTCTGGAATGGCCTCCATCCATGCCTCTCATATACAGTATGACCAGAAAATGGAATAGATATAAGGAACAGAGAGATTATCAAAGAAAGGGACAGTAGCAGAGAGTGAAAGAAGCCAGGCAGTGCAATTTAGAATAGGACTATTGAATACTGAGCTATTGTTAGTCAGGGACATCAGAGTGCATGTGTACATAATCCAGTTGGGGGAAGCAAGAGACTCACAGAGGCATGCCAACTGTTATTGACTTTAGGCCGTAGGATTAATGCTGCACTTATTCACTCCCTTATAATTGCCTTCTCACCCCTCCTAAAGAAACATCTTGTAAACAACACTATGGTTGGAAAGTATTTGTGTAGGTCTACCATTTTGGAGCCCCCCCCCCCCAATACACTGATTAAAAACATTGAAATTGATGTGTCCTGCTCAGTGCTCTGAAGCTTTGCAAATACTAAAGTAAGGTCGGGTTCACACCTAAAGGACCAGGGGCCATATTACAGAAAATTCCTATCTTAAGTCTTAAATCAAGATGGGAATTAAATTTGGTACTACAGAAGCAAATCCTAACTAACTTTAGGAATCCTATCTTATCTCAGGTTAGAAAATCCTAAATAGCCTACTCAATCCAACATCGGTTATCAACTTTTATGTCTGTTCCCTAGCAACCGATGCCACTTTTCTCATCGACGAGCTAAACGGCTTTTAATCGCTGTTTTTTGGTAGTTGATGATGAATGAAACATACATTGAAAAATGGAACAGAAACAACAACCATTATTCAACTTCAAGTCAGATGACTTAGAGGTGTTGGTAACCTTCGTTCAGAAATCCAAATTCACATTATGTTCAACTCGTGGACTAAAATAGCGGACACAGTCACCGGGCATATCCGACATCCAGCGGAGCGTTGATGCTGTTAAAAAGAAAATAAGTCCATTGACAAGTGATACGAAGAGAAAGGCAACTTGTCTGTGTCCCAAGAGCAGAGAAAACCGGTGGTGGCTCCTCCTGTGCTCCCAGAAACCTGTACTCTTCTCGGGAAAGCTAATAATGGTAAAAAAAAAATGAATAATAATAATAATAAAGGCTGCTGGCTAACGTCATCTTGTTTTTCATGTATTTCTTGAAGTTAATGATCTCCTTCTATCAAAGACTTGCATTAGGATACTTTTGTTACATCAAGCCTTAACATTATGTTATATAATGAGACATTATCTAGTGTTACATCGCCTACAGCCAACGAGTATTTTGTCATCAAAAAAATCGGTAGAATCAATTAATCAATTGAAAGAGCAGCCATGTGGTTTAAATGAGCTAGCAAGAACTACCTGGTGGAAAAGTAAAAATTAGGACAGCTTAACAGTTATCCTAAACTTTATTTAAGATTTTACAGTTAGGATGCTTCTGTAATACAACTTTCCTACTCCTATTAAGTTAGGAAATGAGCGTTGACTTAGGAACTGTTAATCTTTAATGTCCTTTTTTCTAAATCAGTTTCTAACCCTTATTACCATGGTTACCAAGCAGTTAGGATAGGATCTGCAGGTTAGAAAGTTTCTGTAATGCTGCCCCAGTTCCTGAGTCGAACCAATGCGAGGATGATACATTGTTTCAGCTTTCCAACGGATCCGGAAATCCGGAAATACCATTTGATCATTGGTCATACAGTTGGTGGGTAAAAAGACAACAGCCCCAACCACATTTCTACCTTGATATCGTAAATCATGGAACACTGTCAGGTTCATGTTGGTGTTTGTCTGGATCACATATTAGCAGACTTTAAAAAAGGGCTTGGATGAATGTCTCATAAGACAGCGGTATTAAATAATTTAATAATGCAGGCATTTCACATTCACATCTGCCATCAGACAGTCTGATCACAGATCAAACCTCGACATCTGTCATACAAAGAGGACCAGTGAAGTAAGTGGGCCACAATTGCAAACATCCAAAAACCACAAAGTTCTGTGCCCATACAAATAGGTTACAATAGGATAAAAGCAGGCTATGTTTACAGAGTCCATATGTATTTCCTTGAATGAATGAGTTAATGCATACACGACCCTACATGCTACATAAGACATTCAATATATCGAAAAATGCTACTGTGTTATCAAGAATAAATATTACATATTATAATAACTATTATATTTTATCTATCTATATCTATCGATATCTATCGATATATATATATATCGATAGATATATAGATATATTACGGGACTGCTGAGGTGCAGTCTCTTTTCATTCAACTTACACTGTAAATTTCCAGCTAAAGTTACGCTTATTGTTGACCCTTTTGTTTCTCTCTCACTCGCCTGCCATTCACCGGTCTTGTGCAGAGTTTTGCGTGCATGCCGTGCTGCCGACATTTGCATGCATGTCGCGGATCCTCGAGGGTCTATTTCAAGTAGCCGGCTGTTTAAAAACGATATAGTATTCTTTGTGTGGTTCATCAACGGTGATAAATTATCCGAAAGTCCCGGGAAGTGCGGACAACTCGGCACACCACCAGTGATGCTGGGGCTCCGTCTCTTCCATCTCTTCCGTCTCTTCCTTCTCTTCCTCCACTGCCACTACACATACGCTACGCCTACACATGCACACTGATGACCCAGAGTTAGGGTTACAATTTTGGATTTATTCATTTATTGAAAGTTTTTTCTTTTTACATGTTTATTTACAGCATTAAACATCGAAATGTATATTGTAATAGACTGTATATTAACTTATTGGGAGAAAACTGGTAGTTCTATGTAAAATCAGACGTTGAACACCCCCATATCGCCAAAATGCCGATATAGGGGTGCTATGGGGGCGATTCGATGCTCCGCCCATCGAAGCATCGAATCTTCGACTATTAGGGGTCAGCCCTAGTAGCTTCCTATTATTGGTTAAAATGGTGTTCATATCAGAAATGAAATACTCCAGAATTCACTTGACTGAGGTGGACCAGAGAGCAGTTGTTTGGTCCGCACCAGAGTTTGAATCCGACCAAGGGGTAAACGCTCCAAGGTTCAGTTCAACTGGACTAAACAAGGCTGATGTAAACAGTCCCCTCAAAATATTCAGTGTCAGGGGTGTTGATTTAACTCTATTGTTATTTTTCCGTTGAACAAAACATCATCAGCTTCCAAAATGAGGTGAATCAGATCAGGCACAGTGTCAAAAACAAAAGATAAGTGATTTAGCGAAAGGTTGTCATGGGTAACACAATGAAAGATCCAGGAATTGACTGTGCTGTCGGTTTATGGAAAAAGATAGAGGGCTGCTTCAGCCATAGTGGGAGGCTGGGAGCTTGCCAAGTCCTCAAAGGAGCTCAAGCCACCGGAACACAAGCTTAAAACTGAGTGTCCAAGAAAGATGTGGATCAAAACCACGGATCAAGCCATGGTGCATATAATTGAACAAAAGGAAGATGGCTCAGATTTTAGTTTATTAGTTTTTTAGTCATTTGGCTCCTAAAAAGGACAAAGAGAGCATCCAAGCCTCCACCATTACCAGAGTCCACAGAATTTAAGCAGAACCACAACATAATTGCACAAACAAACACATCTTCATTTACAGATGGCTAGAAACATAGAGAAAATGGATTTTAAAAAAGTATTTATCAGTAGGCAAATTTAAAATGCATATTAGCTGAATAGGCAAATAGTGAATGATTCCCAAGTACTAATGGCAACACAAACTAGCCAGGAGTTAAATGTTATTTAGTTTCTGTCCAATCGGGAACTGCTGCCAATTTCAGCTTTACACCCGTCGTCTTCGGACACAAGACCTGTAGAATTGGCTGAATATTGGTAAACTTCTTTAAAAAGGGTAAAGATTTTAAGATAACACTGCACCTTCTCCTGACATTTTGTCATCTTTACACAGGTTCCCAAATGAATTCCCATTTGTTTGCTTACTTGTGTTTGTTGTCAGTGAAGATTAAGTCCATGAATATTCATCCAGGGACAGGTGGTGAGCCACAGGCCAGTCAAATGTCAAATCCCTTGTGAGGATTCTCACATCATGTCAGTCATGTCATGCCCAACTGTGGCAAACCATTTGACACACAATCAAAAATGAGGAGGGGGGGATTGATGTGTGTTTGTGGGCATGTGCGTCCATGTGAGCAAGAGCAAACCACTCGGGCCACCCGCAATACCAGCTAGTCCCCCACAAGCCCCACTGACTCAACCACCATGTTTCATTTATGACTACAATGAGTAAATGGGGAAAAAAAGAGAGATTATCCATTTAAAATGACAGAGGGACAGACAGACAGAAAATGTGGAAGGCCATCATATGCAATCCATTTTGATGCAGCACTCAATAACCCCCCCCCCCCCCCACACACACACACACACACACACACACACACACTCACTTCCTGTGTAACATTTTGATTGATCCTGAACATCTCTGCTGATGTTTGACAGCAAACTGTCACCATGTGACTTAAAAACATCTTTAATCTCACATTTGTATTTCATTTATGATGCGTCTGCGTGTGTGTGTGTGTGTGTGTGTGTGTGTGTGTGTTGACGTTCCAGCAGTTTCAAAATAAGAGAATATGTTGTTTATTATTGCTTTTCTTGGTGAACTCTGGATCTTTACATACAAACTAATTACATTTTAAC
>NC_060161.1:11278447-11286299 GCF_021292245.1 Micropterus dolomieu
CCCCCCCCCCCCCCACACACACACACACACACACACACACACACACACACACACACCCACACCCACACACATACCTACTACCTCTCCAACTCAATAAGTATGCTTATGTTGCAAACAGCCTTAAAAGCTCCATCTTATATCTTTATGACCAGTGCCCTCATAAACTTCACCACCAAATACATTTCTCTGGGGAGGCTTACTGGCAGCTTGGACACAGACTTTATTAAAAGGCATCCAAACCCATGAACTTGAAAGGAGGTGAGAAAGAAAAATACCACTCTTGAACTTCAGTTTTCATTAAATGAGTTTTCCAATAGGTTTCACTAGAGACCATTATGATATGACCATTAGGAAGCCTTTTTAAAGACAAGCAACAGGCAACAGTTTTCAAGTATGTCTAGTAATTTGTATGTCCAGTGAGCTGTATAGATAAATAGAACGCCGGTTGTCTATGGTAAGCCGTAAACCCAAATTAGTACTATTGCAAAATTTCAAATTAGATCCCACTAACAGCTGTAATAATTAGACAATGTTGAAAGTATTTCATGTTTGTTCAAGAACTTGTCAAGCCTCTGAAATTGCACACAGACATGCAGTCCCAATTATTAGTAGTTCAAATCCCCAAACTTATCCGTATCGGCTTCAAAAACCCATATTGGTCGAACTCTAATGAACACATACAAATCCATATGATTGGGCACATTGAGGGGACATTATGTAAATAAGTCTGTCATTACATGGTTGGTATCCACAGCTTGTAGTACACTGAGTAGATGCGACCTCGAGTCACCTTTGTTTGCCCCCTGCCAGCAATTTGCAAGTATGAGGGAGAGTCCGGCCAAGCGTGTCGCAGAGTCAGGGCGAATGCCATCCACCCACACATAAATAAACTCATTAATAAAGTGGCTTCCACGCCGTCTCACATTCCATCAAAATGCAAAGTGCTGATTCGGATGTACCCTCGAGGGCGCGCTCCATATTCCACTTAATTATTGCCTCAGAGTTTAGTGCAGTCTCTCTTTTTCCCCCCATTTCCCCTCCTTTCTCTATATTTCCCTCCCCCACTCTCTACATTGCATATTCAATCTGACCCACTTCCTCAGATTCCCCATGCCCTCTCATGTATCTAATAAAACAACAAAAGAGAGAGAAAGAGATATTCTAATGGGTTGACACTGTGATGAAAGCACATAGTGAAAGGTGGCAACACAAATCCTTCAACAAAAGATGAAGGTTGGGCAAGAGGGAGCCCTAACAGTTCACAAAGCCATTATCCATTTCTTTCTATGCCAAAGAAAACCATGTTGCGGTTATGTGACAGACCTCTGTGTGCTAAAATGATGTTGCATCATCGTCATTATGCATTATTGTATTTCTCTCATCCTCATCACTGCCGATCCCGTTTAATGTCATATTCAGTTATAAATATGACATTAAACAGGGTCGGTGTACAGTTACATCCCATCTGGAGTATATGCATGGTTTTGGGCTTCTCTGAAAGATAACACTCTGGAGTGTCTAACCCAAAAGAATGATTGTAAGTGCTACTGGAATTGATTAATATAAGTTTAAACACACGAAAACTAATATATTTATCGTTTCCGCTTGAAAACGCTAGCTAACAAATAACTGCAGCCAACTATAGGTGGGACTTGGAAAACACTGTAGGGCCACAGCATAAAGCCTTACCTAGTCCAAGTTTAAATTTCATACCAATACCATGAAAAGACCAGGACCATTTTTGTTGGAATATAATCGCTCGGTGGATTACTATGAGGCTTCATAGGTGAGTTGCGTCAATTTTGTTCCGGCTGGTCTGACAAGGCGCTGATTGTACACGCTGTGGTCATTGTATCTTGAAATGGTTTGCATTGGTCAAATCATGGGGATTTAGCTTTCAAACGGTGTATCATATGAGTATGAAGTTAACATAGCAGCTGTGTGCTCATACCGAAAGCTGATGCCAGGAACTGACAGCCCGTGGGCGGGCTGTTGGAATGTTAAGAGGCTAAAAAACAGTTAAGGGTTGACAGAAGCAACTGCAACCAGCTTACAATTAAGGTCTTATAGTCAATAAGTTGTTGTTTGTACTGTAGTATCTTTTTTATTAGCCTCCACAGATATGCATTGAACATTCTAACTACACCCAAAAACTAGACTAAAACTTGAAAATACATACAGCATGGTATAAGTAATGTGTTCAGACTTTTATAACTTAAACAAAATGTACTATTTGGCGTATTTGGAGAATGTTGGATATGTTCACATTCACCAACTCAAAACCTAAATACAGAAATAGCCCATATGTCTAAAACATTTCCTCCATCTATCTCCATCTATCAAAGTTCAACAGCAAGGGGAAAAAAACACATCTGCGGCTTACTTTCTCTAACCACAAGCCAGGAAAGAGACATCATGACTGGATACATACGCTATTAACCACTGGGGGCAGGGAGGGAGGTAGAGGCAGCAATGAATAGAAAATGAGACATGGCTTGAAGAGATGTCTGGTTCTGGTGAAACAAGTGTTTTATTATTGAGAAGAAGGGAATCTAGACTCCGTCTATTTCACCACTATTCCAACTTGAGTCAACACAATCTCCCCACCCCTCTCATTCCCTTTGCTTTGTCAGTTGGTAGTAAGGCAAATTACAGACTACACAAGAGTTAAAACAAAACAACCTTCTTTCTTCTAGTTCTTGTCATGCCAACACAGTGATGTTTTTCCAAAGCGATTTGGCAAACACAGGGGTAACTTTAATGTGGTGGTGAAGGATTTTGATGCAATGTTGCAGCACAAAAACACACAAAACTGAATTGAGTCTCCTAACTGCTGCACAGCTAACCGTGCTATTAGCTGCTCCTCCTTCTCGCACACAATGTTAGCCCAAAGACAAGAAAGAGAAAGGAGGAGAAGCAACCTGCTTTCAGATTATTCCTATGATGTGTTTACAATGCTACCTGGCATACTAACAAGATGGTATCAATCAACAGCAAAGTGAAAACAATTACTTTAGAGCTTACCTTCATCCCAAGCAATGGATTTAATAGATCTTCTAGCTTTGTTTTTAAGGCTGTTCATGTTGTCTTTCAAATAAATCTACTGGGAAACTTTAAACTTTTGTAATGACATGCCCAACCATTCTGCATGCGTCATGTCAAACAAAACAAAATCCAAAAACCAGAAATGGTCAGATTTACATTAACTCACAGTCACACATATTAAGTTAGCCTTTACTGGGGACAAGTGCAGCCCTTTCTATTATTTAAATCTGTCTGATGGTCTTTAGCTTAAGCTTCATCTCTGTGTCAGATCTGTGATTCCTTAACATTTGTTTTTGTTTTAAACCCTCTCAGTGTGCCAGCTGTAATAATGCCAAACGTATTGAGTTGTTTATGTTCATCTGGCACCTAAAAGTACAAAAACACACAACCCAACACGCAGGGATTTCAGAGATGATCGATAAAAACCGCCTGCAGTTTGAGTGTGGGCGGATATTTCTCTTGGTTAACGTAATATTTTGAGCAGGGTTTGAGGTTCACAGTGTACTAGATACACCAATGTACAAGATAGAGGTAGTTTGGGTTTTGTGGAATTTTTGCTGTTTTCTTACTAACCCCAGAGCAGAGCCTGTGAGGGCACATTTCCTCAAACACTACAAAAACTCGCCTTCTTCATTGACTGCCTCTGGACTAAAAACGGCTCTAAACATAACCACCTGCAAACTAAACCTACATATTTGATTACTAGATGCTGTTGGGAATTGCACACAGCCTTGGAGGAAATTGCTGGAGAAATGCACCTTAGAGCAAGACAGTTCCTGCTGTGCCCAGCTATTAAATATTGCAATATACAACCTGCTTGTGTGACAGCCCTTTGGCTCTGCCATGGTCTGTAGGATTGCCCTGATCTCAGAATACATGATCAACTGTTCTGATGTTTTTATTACACCATACAGCGCCATACGCCATATCCACTCACAAACAAAGGTATGGTAAACCTGTGAGATCAAACATCAGAAATCTACTGATTAGCCATTGTACACATTTATATAGTATATTTTGTTGCAATTTTTGTAAGTCAACTCAATCATGCAATATCCTAGTACAACTGAGCTGAGTTGTGATAGCTTGTGAAATACTGTGTTTGTAAAAATACACTGGTTATGCTAAGCTAAAAAGTGCAATTAGATGTGGACATGGTGCCTTTCCCTTCTTTTGAGAAAAGCTGCTAATTGATTCCACAGATATTAACCAGAAATCTAACACTCATGAGTATCTCTGATCTCCACCAAATGGCATATGACTAACACACCAATGCAAGTCATTTTGCATGACATCACAACGCCTTTATTGCACGTCATTTCATGCTACGTGGTGTCTACTGACTTGTATTGTGCAGATACAGTGTGAAATTTTAGTTGCGGATTTCATAGAGAAAAAAAAAGTCAGGTGGCATAGTATGAGGGGCGAGATCATGTTCTGTGTGAAACTAATTGTCAGTGACTTATGTTAACTTAAGTGCATAAGTTAATTTATGTAACGTATGTGACATAACTTAACTTGAGTACCTGACGTAACTATCATACTTATGTCACATGACTTTATCCTTTCCTGTACATCCATAATATCATAATGCCTCTAAAGTTGTTAAATAACACAGAAAAGCTTAAAATGCATAGACACGACATGTCCCAACATGTCCTTTAAAAGGGGCATGCTATTTGTGTACCATCCCATGAAATCACATTGGTCTGGCAGTGCAGGGCAGGCTGCATGTCCAGCATCAGAGCAGTGAAGTGAAGGGGAGACAAAATGCAGGTTACATTATCAATGTGTAACCAGGTTAGACAGGCGAGACAAATACAAAACCAGGGATGTAAAATGTAAATTTCAATTTTGCTTACGTGATACTGCAAACTGAAGCAGTTGTTGATCACATGCAGCCCCTACCAACCAGTTAAGAGGAGGGATGGGTCAGCAGGCGGGCAGATACATGCCATGAAGACTCAAACATTCATACATATTTACATGCGTTTCACCACAATACTAAAAAATTAAGTGTAACATACGTCATTCAAAAATGTACACTGCTCAAAAAAGTAAGGTAACACTTAATCGTCACACTACAGCATCTTGTCAATTAAAGTTCAGGGATGTCAATCTGTCCAGTTAGGAAGCATAGGTGCCTGTCAATCAGTGTCACTTGTTTTAGTGCAAATTAAAGTAACAACAGGTGCACTGAAGAGGCATCAGCAAGATAACCCTCCAAAATGGAATGGTTTTCCAGGTGGTGGTCACAGACAGTTGCTCTCTTCTTAGCCTTCCTTCTTCCTAACTCTAGTTTTGCATTTTGCTAGTGTCCTTGTCACTACTGGTAGCATGAGGCAGTCCCTTCAGCCCATTGAGGTTGCACAGGTAGTTCAGCTCTTCCACTTCCTCTAGTGGGATCTCTGCTGACAGCCCAGCACCACGCAGCTTGATTGGCATTCGCCAGAGAACACCAGAATTGGCATTGGTCTGCCATTGGTGCCACGTTCTCTTCACAGATGAGAGCAGGTTCCCACTGAGCACATGTGACAATGAAGACGCCATGGTGAACGTTATGCTGCCTGCAACATCATCCAGCATGACCAGTTTGGTGGTGGTTCTGTGGTCTGGGGAGACATATCCTTGGAGGGACACACAGACCTCCATGTGCAAGCCAAAGATACCCCGACTGCTGTTAGGTACCAGGATCAAATCCTCACAGCCGTTGTCAGAATTTACGCCGGTGCAGTGGGCCCTGGGTTTCTCCTGGTGCAGGATCATGCCCAGCCTCATGTGGCCAGAGTGTGTAGGCAGTTCCAGGATGACAAAGGCATTGATTATTGGCCCTCATGTTCCCCAGACAACCTGTGGGATAGGGGTCGACCAATAATCCGTCTGGCTGATTATCGGCGCAGATATTCAGCATTTTTCCAATGTTATGCATTGGTCATTTTAAAAACAGATAGCCCATATAATTAATTAATAAAAAATGCACTCCTTTGGCTCTGATGCAGTCGCCTTTCTCTGTCTGCTTGAGCCCACAGAGTGTTGAGTACAATGTCCCGCCCACAGTCGTAGGTGATTGGTTACAAGTCACGGGTAATAGCCTGTCAACAGTGACCATTGTGCTGAAGTAGCCAACAGAACGAGTTAGCCACCACGCTGCAGCCCCTCCCCTCCTCTCTCAGCAGAGCACACACGCGGAGCGGAGCTAGCTAGTTGACCATAACTACGGCCGTTACTGGAGGTAAGTACAGCAAAAACAGCAATACTATATAAGGCTGATACTGCATTAGTATAACAAGAAGGAAAGTGCACCAAGCAATATTTTTATCTGCTCTGTCTCATCCACCGCAGCTGGGTTTTAGTTTTGCACAAGCACATGTGCATAATAAAATATTAAATTTGATTGCTGTTCTGAATTTATTCTTTTTTAGATAACATTTTTAAAAGGCAGTTATTTAGTTATGAAAACCAATAAGAGTAAAGAAAAGAACCAATAAATAGTATCAATAAAAAGTATCAATAAATAGTATCAATAAAATCCCAACAGTATAAAATAAATACAATATAAATGGCAGCTGGTAAAGACAAAGTTTATGATAATTTATCACTCATAGTTAACAAGTCCATCTCTGGGATGGATCTCTAATTCATTTAATTTACTATTTCTAAAGATTTAAAATGACAATTAACTTTTATCTTGTTATTTTCAACAAGTTTTGTATTGGAGTTTGTGTTATTCTAAATTTTGACACCAAAATTATATTTTTTTACAGCAAATCTGTTCCACATATCGGTCATTGGTCTAATTGGTTACTAATAATCGGGACCAGCCCGGCAAAAAAACATATCGTTTGATCCCTACTCTAGGACCTTATGTATTGGTGTATCAGACGCCGTCAAGTAGCACCACAGACAGTCCAGGAGCTCACTGTTGCCTGATGCAGGGCTGGGAGGTGTTCTTGCAGGACACCATCCTCTGTCTCATCAGGAGCATGCCCAGACATTGTCAGGAGTGCATACAGGCATGTGGGGACCATACACATTACTGAGTCACAGTATGAGTTGGATCAGCCTCTGATTTCAATTGTTTTACTTTGATTTTCGGTCGGATTTTGAATCCATCCCTCAATCAATTGGTGATTTTGGTTTCTATTGACCATTGTCTTTTTTGTTCTCAACAAATTATACAATCTAAAGTAAAGATTTTGAACTGTTTGGTTCATCAAGATCTGATGGGTGATTTAAGTGTTCCCTTAATTTTTCAGAGCAGCGTATATTCAGGATAATTTCTAATCAGCCTTTTGTAACAGAACTGCCAGAAGATGACTTAGTAGTATTCATAGCAAGCCCAAACCAGGAGTTGTTTGAAACTAGGATCTGTGAGTAGTATGTAATTTCATTAAACTAAAGCATTAGTAGAAAAGCTAAAAATATCACACATACACAAGGAAAAACAACGCATCTCATGCCAAGCATCCACCCACCTGCCCACCCATATAGCACATGCAAAACATGCCATTTATGCCACACACAAACACTTCACAGCGTGACTGTGTTTGTGCCAAACACAACACTGTGCTGTTTGTGTGCTAAAACAGATAATACCGGAGAGGAACAGAAGCCAAACCCAGCAGCTGTTCCCGACTTCATGCCTGGGGGCCGATAAGGGGAGGTTGTGAGACCGGTGACCCCAGATGCGCTGTCTCATTCTGGGCAGGGGGAGCATTTGAGGGTTAGCCTCTCTGGTCATGAATTATTCTACGTCCATGCCTCCCCGAGTACCTGTAGTCAGCTCTGCACAGACAGAGTCAAGGGG